>NC_052500.1:18169392-18182910 GCF_016617805.1 Bactrocera tryoni
CAACCAAACTCTACACAGTCGTTTGCTTCAGGTATTTCCATGTACAGTTCAAAAATGGAAGAAATCGGATAATAATCACGCCCACCTCCCATACAAAGGTTATGTTGAAAATCACTAAAAGTGCGTTAACCGACTAACAAAAAACGTCAACGGCGTGGCGTCGCCCACTTATGGACCAAAAACTATATCTCGGGAACTACTCAACCGATTTCAATGAAATTCGGTATGTAATATTGTCTTAACACCCTGATGACATGTACGAAATATGGGTGAAATCGGTTCACAACCACGCCTTCTTCCAATATAACGCTATTTCGAATTCCATCTGATGCCTTCTCTGTATAATATATACATTAGGAACCAATGATGATAGTGGAATAAAACTTTACACAAATACGGTATTTGAAAAATATGTAAATGACGGATAATGAAATCTCGATTATCACTTTATCATGCGAGAGTATAAAATGTTCGGTGACACCCGAACTTAGCCCTTCCTTACTTGTTGCTATTAACTTTGCGCTCTCATAGCTTTGCCTACACATAGGTCTACAGGTGTTCATAGGAAGAGGAGTGTTTCACGTTGTACAACAATTCCTTAACAACAAAAGCCGAATACTTCAGATCATTATCCTGAACAAAGAAGCAGCCACTATTTAAATAGAGTCGAATTATTTTTTAATATTGCTTGTAGTCCTTTCTTTACATAACTCCTTCGCTGAAAACAAGATTAGGGGACGCCATTTGCTCCTACTGTACTTCTTTTTCTTCCGTCGGCCTGCCACCCTATTTGAGTCTTATTATCATTAAAGAAATATTCACAAAACAACAGGATCTTTAAATAAGGTTCATGAGTTCAGTTATCTGCCATACCATGACCCAATCACAACTTCAATATTATTGTTAAAAAGGAGCAATACCTTTCCTAGTATAATAGAATGTTTACAAAACATTTAAATTTCTAGGAAAATCTTCCCCAAAGAGAGTTGTTTCGTAAATGCTCTAAACTAAATAATTATGGTGGTTTATTTTAATGAAACAACAAAATTTTCTTTTAAATATACAATTTGTTCATGTTCTATATTTTCAGTCTTTTTTTATATATATTTTTTTAATTAATTATATCCTCTTATTATCTTTGAAAACTACGTAATACCTTATGGCTACATTCTTGAAATAATACATTAAAGCACAGATTTATTTCTAAAATAATTTAGTTTAATCTACTTCCTCAACGGTGGGTCCAGTATGTCCACCATTGAATCCGCCCGCTTGTTGACCGCAAGACGCTCCTTGTGCTCCACCACTATGTAGTTTTGTCATGATTGGTGAACAGAGTTTGGTGAGCGTGTTCATTTTGTCTTCGTACTCTTCCTTGTCGGCCAATGTGTTGGCATCGAGCCATTTGATTGTGTCGTCGCAAGCCTTCAATGCTTCGCTCTTCTCTTGAGCACTTAATTTATCACCAGCGCCGTCCAGCGCTTGTTTCACACCAAATACATAACTCTCCAAGTTATTTCTAGCCGCGATCTTATTGCGTTGTCGTTCATCTTCTTCGGCATAACGTTCCGCCTCGTTCACCATACGATCGATTTCGGCTTGTGATAGACGTCCTTTGTCGTTCTTGATGGTGATGTTCTTGGCATTTCCTGAACTCAACTCCTTCGCCGATACATTCAGAATGCCATTGGCGTCCAGATCAAAGGTTACCTCAATCTGTGGCACTCCGCGTGGGGCTGGCGGTATACCCGATAAATCGAAAGTACCCAAACGATTGTTGTCCTTGGTCATCACACGTTCACCCTCGTAGACTTGGATTGTGACACCACTTTGGTTGTCTGAGTATGTTGAGAATGTTTGAGTCTGTTTGCATGGTATTCGGCAATTTCGTTCAATGATTTTCGCCATAACACCACCAGCTGTTTCGATACCCAAGGACAATGGAGCTACATCGACCAATAGCACATCTTGAATTTCACTGCTCTTGTCACCACTTAGAATAGCAGCTTGGACGGCTGCGCCATATGCCACTGCCTCATCTGGGTTGATTGAAAGATTCAGACTCTTGCCACAGAAGAACGACTGTAGTAGGCTCTGCACCTTTGAAATACGTGTGGAACCACCAACCAATACAATATCGTGTATCTGATTCTTGTCCATCTTCGCGTCATTCAACGCCTTCTCTACAGGGTCCAAGGTCTGACGGAATAGATCGGCGCACAATTCTTCAAAGCGAGCTCGTGATACTTTCGTGTAGAAGTCCACTCCTTCGTATAATGCATCGATTTCGATGGTGGCTTCGGTGCTCGATGATAAGGTACGCTTCGCACGTTCGGCTGCTGTTCGTAGACGACGTAAAGCTCTTGGATTCGAACGCAGATCTTTTTTGTACTTTCGTTGGAACTCATCAGCCAAGTGGTTCACCAGTCGGTTGTCAAAATCTTCACCACCAAGATGTGTGTCACCAGCGGTGGCACGCACTTCGAACAATGAACCCTCGTCAATGGTCAAGATGGATACATCAAAAGTACCACCGCCCAAATCGAAGATCAGTACATTACGTTCACCTTTCAAATTCTTATCCAGACCGTAGGCCAGAGCGGCTGCAGTGGGTTCGTTAATGATTCGTAGCACATTCAAACCAGCAATACGACCCGCATCCTTAGTCGCCTGTCTCTGTGAATCATTGAAGTATGCTGGTACTGTGATGACGGCGTCTGAGACTGTTGTGCCTAGATATGCTTCAGCGGTTTCCTTCATCTTGGTCAACACCATTGAAGAGATTTCTTCTGGCGCAAAGCGTTTGTTCTCACCTTTGTACTCGACAGAGATCTTTGGTTTGCCACCATCGCTCACCACTTTAAAAGGCCAATGTTTGACATCCTCCATGATCTTCGGATCGTCATACTTTCGTCCAATTAATCGCTTTGCGTCGAATACTGTGTTCTTTGGATTCATCGCAACCTGATTCTTCGCTGCATCGCCAATGAGTCGCTCTGAATCTGTGAAGGCAACGTAACTGGGTGTTGTGCGGTTGCCTTGGTCATTGGCGATAATCTCCACTTTGCCGTGTTGGAAGACACCAACACAGGAGTATGTTGTTCCCAAATCAATACCGATTGCTACCATTTTGACTTGTGTTTTTCTTGTACTTATTTTTCACTATAGACTTCTTAATATTATACTTTGTTGAACTTTTATAATTATTTATATCACTTTGTGTTAAAAACACTTTCACGTTTGTTTGTCACAATCTCTCAGAGAGTTGTTAATACTTTGCTTGCTTATTCAATTCTGATTCGAAGAGCGCTCATGGCTGGTATTTATACTAACAGGGCTCTTCATCGAATATTCCGGATGCTCTTTCTCGAAATTTCCACGCTAGTCTACAAGCAGGGTGGAAATTTCGATTCTCATAGTAGCTGTCGTATGCTCTGGGTGAATGTGATTCATAATATACATACATACATACAGATACAGGTATTTCTCACATTATAACCGGCAAATAATTATATGAGAGAATCAAAAACTTAATTTTCTCTACTCGCTGCTCTTTGTCGCACAGTGTAGTTTATCAATTCTAGTTGAAGTATGTAAATAATTTCCATTGATTAAATAAATTATACTACATTCTGATAATTAGAATTTGTACATCTAGAAAATCCAATATTTCTCATCTACATACGTCATGAATGTATGCAAATTTATAGCTATCTGGGATCTGTATTTTGCTTGATTGCTGCGTTATACAGTCTTTGCAGTGAAGCTTTGATATAATAAGAATAACAGTAAATAAACAAACAATAAACGAGATTTTCTGGCTAATATGGAGTATTAAGAGACCTTCGAGCCGATATTAATGAATTGTTAAAAAGTTTTCGGTAAAAATAGGGAGGATCTGAAGAAATCCAAAATTAATGTTGTTGTAAAGCATTCAAGTTGAACTAATGTGTTATGAAAGTATTAATTTCCTGACCAAAATTTTCACAATTCAGCTACGTTGTTATACTGTGCTTACGAGTATTTGTTTGTTACGAAGAGGAATCAAAACAAAAGAAACACCGCGAACTACTCTATTTTTCATTCTCGAAATTGATTTTTATGTATGTATGTATATACAAGTAACAATTTGTGTGTATGAGAGGTATCTCAAACCTAATATAGGTCACACATACTTATACATACATATATATGTGTGTAAATTTGTAGATATATACATATAATGTATTTTCGTATAATTTTTCTCTTTAAGAGTAGATGCCTAGACTCTAGAGCTTCGCTCTTTAAATTTGTGTGCAATGTTTCATAAACGTGTATCGTACACATTTCCTGATGTACATAAATACATACATACATATGTACAGATATATGTATGTATATGCTGATGTACATATACATAAGTATCTATTTCTCTGTCGGCATAAAATACTTAAGTATATAAGTTATAGAAAATTCTGGAAGTTTCTGCAATTTAAGGATAATTATTTACTGATAGAGGAAGATTTCTACATTTCCACCATCAAACCACATTCTGTTACAATAAATACACTGCAGGTCTTTGATTAGACGCACCAACGTTTTTTTTTAATAAATTGCTATATTTATAATCATGCTTGTTCTTATTGTCCAAAATGCTTTTGTTATCAAAGTTCGAATCTTGTCCGAAAAATATTTGCTCATAGTTGGTTGAAAAAAATTACTGTACATTCGAAGATTCCAGAAATGTCTATGGCAATCACATGCGCTTGCGGTTGGCCATTGAAATAGACGCATTTACATTTCTTTGTCTTGCGTAGACAAGTGCAGGTTTTTTTTATTGAGAAAGTACTAAAAATAAACAATTAAATGGTTTTCGAGCTACATTTAAAGTGATAATGGGAAAAGCTACTATTCTGAGCTTATTGGAACGTGAAAGTATAGGTACTTTATACTTTTTTCACTCCCAAGGACTATCCAATCGAAGCATCGGAATATGGAATACATATGTATTTAAGGGATCCAGAGGAATATGAAAAAAACTTTAAAGGAAAAAAGAAAGCCCTATCTGAACAATCAGCACGCAAAATTGTTAGAATTGCTTCAAATTCGACTAAGTTTGCAGTAAAGATAAAGGAGTTAGCCGGAGTAAAAGCAAACCTTTCAACTGTTCGGCGTACAATCAGAAATGCAAAACACCTAAAGCGTTTAAAAATCAAGAAAAAACCCTCTCTGAATGAACTATGAAAGAAAAATGGCTTCGATTCGCGAAAGAATACATGACGTGGACTGTTCAATCTGGCACGCGACTTAATGATTGACGTTCAGTGGTCTTTACTGATGAAAAACGTCTTAATTTAGATGGCCCTGATGGCTTTCAATACTGTTATCACGATTTGCGGAAAGATGAGTAATATTTAAGTCGCCACCACAGCCAAAAAGGTGGAGTCATGGTATGGGGTGCCATCACGTTTTATGGAACAATTGACTTGGTTTTTTTCGATCAGAAGATGAACGGCGCTCGTTTCAAAACATTGTTGGAGTCCGTTTTTCCACAATTAAGAGATCTCTTTGGACCAATTCCTTGGCTTTTTCAACAAGACAATGCTCCCATTCATAATGCCCGGGTAGTAAAGTCATTTATTTCGAGTCAAAACGTTAATGTCATGACTTGGCCACCATATTCTCCAGATATTAACATAATTGAAAATGTTTGGGGCTGGCTAACACGGAAGGTATACGAAGGAGGAAAGCAATACGGAGACAAGGAAATATTAACTGCAGCTATTAGAGTAGCTTGGAGGGAAATTTCCTTGAGCTACATATATTCCCTGTATCATTCTATGAATGACCGGATATATGAAGTTATTACTAACAAAGGAGGAAGTACTCATTACTGAAATTATTATTTTTTTATTTCTAATAAATCAAATAGTTATACGAACTAAAAATTTAAGTTAAAAAAAATTATTTTCTTATAAAAAATTTAAAAGCATATGTGCGTATGTGTATTTGAATATTATATTTAAATTATCATTAATTTATCCATGTTTTTGCATTTCAACATTTGTTCAATCATAAACGTGCGTCTAACCTATTGACCAGCAGTGTACATAAGTATGTATGACAGCTGACAAACCGTCTGATATATTCGGTTTAAACTTTAAAATCAACAAGAAGCATGGAAATTCTCATAAGCGGTATATGAGGGTAGAGGAAAATATTTTTGGACTAGATCATTTTCAGACCAGGCTAGTAGCTCTCTACATATGTACATACTTATGTATATGTATAATTATAATACTTTGAACAGAATTTAATACATATAATGTAGGTTCACATTGGTTGAGTAGTTTGTCAAATTTCAACTAAAAGTAGGCTGTACCTCGTCTATGGTCCAATTTTAGACTATAGGAAAGCTGTAATGAAAAGTAATTTGTACGTTTTTTATACTCTTGCAGCATGTCGCTACAGACAGTCCATATTTAGGTGAAAATCCATATCTCGGGACCTGTTGGACGGATTTCAACCCAATTTTGAACACAATCCCTTACTATTCCTATATTACAGTTCGAAATCCCATTCAAATTCAATCTGATTCTTTCACGTGCCAATGTACAAATCAATAAACAATTAATATAACGGGGTCAAACCAGGTCAAGTGGTCCCTGAAAATTTCGAAAAATCTCCGATTTTGAAAATTAGCAGTTCATTAGGAAGGGGACCAGACGCATACCGCGTGGTATAAATATTTCGTCATAATTCTTTTATTTGTTAAAGTTATTGAATTGGAAATTTAGGGCAAGATAAAATTGTAAAATTATTTTCTCATAAACTACTAGAGATAAATTTTTTTTTGGTCAATTGAAGCTTAAAATCTCACCTTTCCAACACTATATGGTATGACACAATGTGATTGGTAGCATTGGAAAAATACGACTCCAACGACATCTATATTTGCCCACAAATCTTGAAGAGCTCCCTTAACCTAATTTTTGCTATTAACTTCGCGCTCTCATAGCTTTGTTTACATATGTACATATAGGCCCACAGGTGTTGATAGGAGGATGTGGCAGCATTTTTTTCACAATGTACAACAACAATTGCGTAACACACAACAAAAGCAGAACTTCGGGTCATTATCCTGAACAAAGAAGCAGCCACCATTTAAACTGAGTTTAGATGCTGACGGAGTCAAATTTTATTTTTAAATTGCATGTAGTCCATTCTTTACATAATTCCTTCGCTGATGAATTGATGATGATGGTTCTTCATATTTGTTTTGTTCTGATTTTACGTACAGCACTACAAAGATTTATTTAAATTTCGCTACTTCTTGAAAATTAAATATAGCAAATAATAGAATTAATTTTGATTTCGTTTCGGATAATTCGAACGATGTTTTTTGATTCCCTAATGTAACTGAAACATCTGCCCACATCTCTAGATAATGGGATAAAATACAAATGATTCTTCGCCTTTGAAAGTTAATTTCAATGTATCCAAAGCGGGAAAATGCTTGAAATGAAATATGTTGGTTTAATTAAAAAAACGAGGTTTTCTTTTAATTACTCAATTCGTTAATTTTCTATATTTTCAGTCTTTTTTGTTTTTACATGTTGTTTAAATTGCTAAACTTTAAGAACTAGGACTTTAATTTAATACATTAAATTACAAATCTTTCTATTTCTAAAATAATTTAGTTTAATCTACTTCCTCAACGGTGGGTCCAGTATGTCCACCATTGAATCCGCCCGCTTGTTGACCGCAAGACGCTCCTTGTGCTCCACCGCTATGTAGTTTTGTCATGATTGGTGAACAGAGTTTGGTGAGCGTGTTCATTTTGTCTTCGTACTCTTCCTTGTCGGCCAATGTGTTGGCATCGAGCCATTTGATTGTATCGTCACAAGCCTTCAATGCTTCGCTCTTCTCCTGAGCATTCAATTTATCACCAGCGCCGTCCAGAGCTTGTTTCACACCAAATACATAACTCTCCAAGTTATTTCTAGCCGCGATCTTATTGCGTTGTCGTTCATCTTCTTCGGCATAACGTTCCGCCTCGTTCACCATACGATCGATTTCGGCTTGTGATAGACGTCCTTTGTCGTTCTTAATGGTGATGTTCTTGGCATTTCCTGAACTCAACTCCTTCGCCGATACATTCAGAATACCATTGGCGTCCAGATCAAAGGTTACCTCAATCTGGGGCACTCCGCGTGGGGCTGGCGGTATGCCCGATAAATCGAAAGTACCCAAACGATTGTTGTCCTTGGTCATCACACGTTCACCCTCGTACACTTGGATTGTGACACCACTTTGGTTGTCTGAGTATGTTGAGAATGTTTGAGTTTGTTTGCATGGTATTCGGCAATTTCGTTCAATGATTTTCGCCATAACACCACCAGCTGTTTCGATACCCAAGGACAATGGAGCTACATCGACCAATAGCACATCTTGGATTTCACTGCTCTTATCACCACTTAGAATAGCAGCTTGAACGGCTGCACCATATGCCACTGCCTCATCTGGGTTGATTGAAAGATTCAGACTCTTGCCACAGAAGAACGACTGTAGTAGGCTCTGCACCTTTGGAATACGTGTGGAACCACCAACCAATACAATATCGTGTATCTGATTCTTGTCCATCTTCGCGTCATTCAACGCCTTCTCTACTGGGTCCAAGGTCTGACGGAATAAATCGGCACATAATTCTTCAAAGCGAGCTCGTGACACTTTCGTGTAGAAGTCCACTCCTTCGTATAATGCATCGATTTCGATGGTGGCTTCGGTGCTCGATGATAAGGTACGCTTCGCACGTTCGGCTGCTGTTCGTAGACGACGTAATGCTCTTGGATTCGAACGCAGATCTTTTTTGTACTTTCGTTTGAACTCATCAGCCAAGTGGTTGACTAGTCGGTTGTCAAAATCTTCACCACCAAGATGTGTGTCACCAGCGGTGGCACGCACTTCAAACAATGAACCCTCGTCAATGGTCAAGATGGATACATCAAAAGTGCCACCGCCCAAATCGAAGATCAGTACATTACGTTCACCTTTCAAATTTTTATCCAGACCGTAGGCCAGAGCGGCTGCTGTGGGTTCGTTAATGATTCGTAGCACATTCAAACCAGCAATACGACCCGCATCCTTAGTCGCCTGTCTCTGTGAATCATTGAAGTATGCTGGTACTGTGATGACGGCGTCTGATACTGTTGTGCCTAGATATGCCTCAGCGGTTTCCTTCATCTTGGTCAACACCATTGATGAGATTTCTTCTGGCGCAAAGCGTTTGTTCTCACCTTTGTATTCGACAGAGATCTTTGGTTTACCACCATCGCTCACGACTTTAAAAGGCCAATGTTTGACATCCTCCATGATCTTCGGATCGTCATACTTTCGTCCAATTAATCGTTTTGCGTCGAATACTGTGTTCTTTGGATTCATCGCAACCTGATTCTTCGCCGCATCGCCAATGAGTCGCTCTGAATCTGTGAAGGCAACGTAACTGGGTGTTGTGCGGTTGCCTTGCTCATTGGCGATAATCTCCACTTTGCCGTGTTGGAAGACACCAACACAGGAGTATGTTGTTCCCAAATCAATACCGATTGCTACCATTTTGACTTGTGTTTTTCTTGTACTTATTTTTCACTATAAACTTTTTAATATTATACTTTGTAGAATTTTTATAATTATTTATATCACTTTGTGTTAAAAACACTTTCACGTTTGTTTGTTACAATCTCTCAAAGAGTTGTTAATACTTTGCTTGCTTATTCAATTCTGATACGAAGAGCGCTCATGGCTGGTATTTATACCAAAAGGGCTCTTCATCGAATATTCCGGATGCTCTTTCTCGAATTTTCTACACTAATCTGCAAGCAGGGTGGAAATTTCTATTGGCATAGTAGCTGTCGTATGATATGGGAGTACATGAATAATAATATACATATGTATGTATTATATGTACATACAGATATAGGTATTTCTGCCTGCTATAAGGCAAATAATTATATGAGAGAATCAAAAATTAATTCTCTCTACTCGCTGCTCTTCAATGTCGCACAGTGTAGTTTATCAATTTTAGTTGGAGTAAATAAATACCATTGATTAAATAAAGATAAGGATTCAATTAATTGTATTTTATACTTCCAGAAAATCCAATTTTTCTCATCAACATCATGAATTTATGCAAATCTTTAGCTTTCTGGGATCTGTCTTTTGCTTGATTGTTGAGTTATTCATTCTTTACAGTGAAACTTTAATATAATCAGAACAATTTAAAACTAGATTTTCTGACTAAAATTTAGTATTAAGAAACGATCGTACTTGCATATATTAATTAATTGCTAAAAAGTACATAAATATGTACATCCATTTGTATATTCAGATGTACATACATACATACATATATATGTATATATAAGTATATATTTTTCTGTCGGCATAAAATACTTAAGTATGCATATAAGTAATAGAAACTTCTAGAAGTTTCTGCAATTTAAGGATAATTATTTACACATAGAGGAAGATTTCTACATTTCCACTATTAAACACACACTCTGCTGCAATAAATATGCCAAATCAATTTCATTAAGGCAGCGGTGAGGGTAGAGGAAAATATTTTTGGACTAAACAAAGATCATTTTCAGACCAGGCCAGTAGCACTTACATATGTACATACATATGTATATAATTATAATACTTTGAACAGAGTTTAATATAATATACATACATATGTGTTGTTGTTAAATTTCAACTAAAAGTAGGCTGTATCTCGTCTATGTTTCAATTTTTGATTATGGGAAAGCTGTCATTAAAAGTAATTTGTACGTTTTTATACACTTGCAGCATGTTGCTACAGAAAGAGTTTTGTTCACCTAACAGTTGTATCACTTGAAACTAATCGAGTTAAATATAGGATTATATACAGTTGTCCACAAAAAAATAGGAGTGACCACATGAGAAAAACTAATTGTTAATTTTCATTAACAAAAATGTTTTTTTTTTTCAAAATTTTTGCACAATGTAATTTGCTAAAGATCTATCAACATTTCCAGATTTCACCTATTTCAATCAAACAGAAAAAAATATTTAGTATATCGCAGTTAATATCAAGTAAACTAAAAAACTAGTTCCACAAAAAATAGGAGTATTTTATGTAATACGGGACCGTTCTATAATTTTAATATAAGTATAATGGCTCCAAAGTTGCACAGAATATTAAAATAATTAATATTTCGTTGAATAACTTCGTTTTTTTAACACAGCATCACATCTCCGAGGCATGAACCCTATGAGATCCTGGCAACGCTTTATTGATATTCCTTTCCAAGCCTCTTTCACTATTTGCCATAAATCTCTCGAATTGGTTGGTTTCTCTTCAGCTACTTTCTTCTTGATATCTGAGGTCAGGAGGCTGAGCAGGGCACCACATAACCTCAACTCCGTTGGCCCTAAATCATTTTTTGCGCACTTGCTGGTATGTTTAGGGTCATTAACCTGTTGATATACCCATATCAATGGCATATTCCATGAGGCATGTGTCAACATTACCTTATTTAATATTTTGACATATGCCCTTTGGTCCATGATGCCTTCAATTAAGTGAATTGGACCAACACCATAATGTGAAAAACGACCGCATACCATGATTTGGCATCGTTATGTGTAACGGTTTTTGTGGTAAACCGGGGATTATATTCTGAGTTAGGAGGACGTCGGACAAAGTTCCTAGAGCCTGTACTACCAAATAACTCAACTTTGGATTCGTCTGACCACAATATTTTTCGCCATTTAGTATAATATTTTGACATCTGCCCTTTGGTCCATGATGCCTTCAACAGTTTCAGTATTAACTGACAAATTTAGTTCATCATGGATGCTCCTGGCTGAAGCAAAAGGATTAATTTTGCAGTACCGTACTACTTATATTGCGATCGTTTGCAGTGGATGTTTTGCGCTTTTGTCTACGAATTTCATTTTTGTTTCTATAAATGATTTCCTCTAACTACTGGAGAAAAACCCAATGATTAAATAAAACAACAACTAATGTGATTTAAAAAAGTTATGCAGCCAAACACATTTTTCATATTGGCACTCCTATTATTTTAACATATAAACGATCAGGGTGAAAGGACGAGTTGAAATCCGAGTGACTGTCTGTTCGTCCGATCTTCTTGATGAAACTTAGTACACATGTTCTTTGGTACCATACGAAGTTTGGTATTGTAGATGGGCGTAATCGGACCACTGCTAGCGTGGGGCGTGGCACAATTTGAAATTCCATCTGATTCTATCACATGTCAGTGCACAAATCAAGAAACAATTAATATAACAGTATAAAACTTTAGAACTCCTTTAAATCTTGTCACCTTATGACCAAATATTGAAGGAAAACTGTTCAAGCCGCTAAATACGTGGACCCCAGTACCTATGATGACAGAAAATATCGATCAGTGCGTGAGATATATGTACATACATAAGTATGTATAATTAAAATTCAAAAGAATTTGGCTTTACATACATACATATGTGCATAAAATAGATAAAATTCAATGATTGCCCTGGCCCCCATATATGTACATATGTACCTGCAGCTATGATAATATCAGAATTTTCGAACATCCGGTTGACCTTATTCCATATAGATTGTTGATTGTGTTTAAGATTTTTTGCCCACAGTCAGTGAACCAATAATAACTTTTACAAAGTTTGACTTTGGAGTAACTTATTTCCTAAAGTACTACAACTTTTGAGTTACAACCAAAGGTGAGAAGAATGCCGCTTTATTTGTCATTATGCAATTGAAATTTATTTTTTAAAATCCAATTTTCTCCAAAAAAATAAACAATTTAAAATAACTCCATTTACGAAGACCAAAAAAATTAAATTTTAAATTGACATTTTAACACGCTTTAATCGAAAGTGATACTTTGTATATGCACTTTTGCCCTTTATTATTGAAATCTTTTATTCATAGAAAGCATCAATTTTTGCCTAACTTCAGGACCTATATTTGCCCACAAAACTTGAAGAGCACCCTTAACCTCATTTTTATACTCTCGCAACAAAGTTGCTAAGGAGAGTATTATAGTTTTGTTCACATAACGGTTGTTTGTAAGTCCTAAAACTAAAAGAGTCAGATATAGGGTTATATATACCAAAGTGATCAGGGTGACGAGTAGAGTTGAAATCCGCATGTCCGTCCGTCCGTCTGTCCGTCCGTCGGTCCGTGCAAGCTGTAACTTGAGTTAAAATTGAGATATTATGATGAAACTTGGTACACGTATTCCTTGGCTCCATAAGAAGGTTAAGTTCGAAGATGGGCAAAATGGTCAACTGCCACGCCCACTAAATGGCGCAAACCGAAAACCTATAAAGTGTCATAACTAAGCCATAAGTAAAGATATTAAAGTGAAATTTGGCACAAAGCATCGCATTAGGGAGGGGCACATGTGGACGTAATTTTTTTTGGAAAAGTGGGCGTGGCCCCGCCCCCTACTAAGTTTTTTGTACATATTTCGGAATCTACCACAGCTATGT
>NC_052500.1:19400297-19605696 GCF_016617805.1 Bactrocera tryoni
ATACTAGCAAAAATGCTCGGATCTGGAAATAATGTCATATAGTTTCGCAAGATCTACAAAATTTAAAAAAAATAGGAGGTTAAAATTTTAAAGTAGTTCTTTATTAAACCTTTACTCTTACAAAGGTTCCATTAGCACCGGGGTTGGAAAGGAAATTTCATTATTCACGAAATTTTCTGAAGATTAGAAATGGGAAAGATGTCTGTTCTGTTATAGCAGCACAAATAAAATATAGTTTATTTACGCATAATATATATCCGGCTACGATTAAACATTATGGTGAATATTAAAAATATAACTATAAAGGTTACGTCGGAGTAACTAAAACATACGTGGATATATTTGCTAATACCTATGTTTCATTGATTTTATTCCTATGGTTACTACCTCCCACCACTACGGTATATTTCAAGCAGAGGTCTTTGCTATTGGGAAAGCCGCAAAGCTAGCATCTAATGCATCTCCAGAGTCAACATCTTTGCGGACCGCCAAACAGCAATCAAAGCTTTAACCTCGTTTCACATATCGACAGTGAAGAGTGTCACCAGAGCCTTCATTTTTACATACTGCCAGATCACAGAAGCATCGAATGCAATGAGATAGTGGACGAGATTGTCAAAAGTGACGTATTGCTATCACCCAAAAACGTGATCAACATTGGAAATCCATATATTGTCTATACAACTATTTGGACAGGAGCATGACAAAGAAAATCAAATGGCGATAAAACGATATACTTGAGTACAAAACTGAAAGCCCATATGTATACGTAAAACGATAGGTTCGAAATATACAAAGTTATTGCTGGCACTCGATTCCAGAAACTGTAGGAAAGACCACAGTAAACATGCACCAGTAACAAATGTTCTACATTGGCAAGGCTACACTTCAAGTATTTGGAGACCTAACGGTATCAGACATTGGAAAAGCTATCGTTAGTGAGGCCTCAGAGTTTGTTGAAATTCACGACAAGTGCAGACATCATAAAGGATAATTACTTCTTATGGACTTCGCAGCGGAACTCCTTCTGGTATCGCAAAGGAAGAAAACTGGTCTATGCGTGGCTCATTAGTCTACCAGATTAAGCTAACCTACCCTAATATTTTCTACAAGACGTTTTACGTTTCACAAACTACTATGAGAACAATTACGAAAAGTCGGAAGATTTCGAGCCAAAAAAAATAGGTTATCCAATCGGTTAGCTAGCGTTTGGTTATGAACACATCTATCAAATATTCAGGCGACATAGGCCCAATTCACCCTGTTTATATCTTTATATGTAACTAGAAAAATATGGTACTGCACCCATATAAAAAGAGTATAACTCCTTATTCACCAGTAGGAATCAGCATGAATGGAACTAAGGATGGCTTGTAGGATGACACGTGGAACAAATTTAAATATATGTATATATTTTGTCTTCGGACATTATGAGGTATAATAAAAATAATACTCAATTGAATCTTCACAGTTCTTGATCCTGATATGAGAGAACTCTCAAGCAAAAAACCTAGAATGACCAATCCGAATTAAAAAAAATAAGCAAACTATATTTTCAGCAAGAAAGTCAATACCTTAAACTATCTACAACTAATTGATGAATCTTAAAGTTCAGACAACCATAAAAATATATGGTATGTGATCTAGAAATGGGTTCTCAGAGAATCATTTTATATATATTTCTATACATATAAATCCAGTGGCAATGCATTAGAGATTTAGTTATATGATTTAGGGTTCTAGTTTCGGTTCTGGATTATTGAGCTTTGTCATCGTACAGTAAGTCAGAACCTTTCAGGGAAGGTAGGAATTTTTTGAGATATAGTGCATCTAATTGCTTTTACTTTAACTGTTTTGCGCTTACTTTGTAGATTCCACCTTTTAACAAAAGGTTAATCTCGAACTAAAAGCACAATTATCATCGCTTATTGCCATCTATTAGTTCAATGCCAGTACACACCCCTCTCATTAGATCACTAACGGGTTGCACTGCTCCTTATTACAAATTCTTGTGGTATAGTTCACCACCATAATTCCACACCATTCAACACTTCATAAAAAGCTTCGAAAGAGTTTTTGAAATGCAATACAAAAACCACAATTCACATGAATAATTGAGCCAAAGCGATGGCAAATGGAAAACGATCAACTTAACTAACGACCAACTAGCCGACCAGCCACCCGGCCTGGGGCAACACCACACACACACCCACACGTAGCGACGCACATATCGTTAAATGAAAGCATAAGTTAATTATAGACGTATTCGGTGTTTGGGGTTAAAGGAACGCATAGAAAGCATAGTTGTGTTATGATGAGCAGTGATTGATGGCAGTATTGAAATTCCCAGCATACTTGTGAGTACAACACACACACACACACACATAAACATATGGTATATGTATGAACAATGTGCGCTCAGATAAATTCATAGCCGCTGGTGGCAGACCAAAAAGCACGCAAACACACACATTCACAGCCACCAAAGCATACAAGGCGGAATGAAGAATGAAAATTGAAAATCGAGCCAGAATGCGTTGTTCGGTGTGATGAGAGAAAAACGAGAAATTCTGCAGTATTTAATTAATAACATAACTGCCGTACAACAACAGCAACAACTCCAGTACAACAAGAGCAAAAACAATAACTGCAAGAATGGTATGAGCTAAAAACAACAAACAAATACCGCGATTACCACTTGTAATGCTGCGTGTAATTATTGTGATATCATTTGTGAAGTGCTGCGGCACGCGCACACAATCACCCACACACACACATGCACAATATAGCAACAAAATGAACAAACAACAATACAAATGTATGTATGTGAATATTCACATATTTAAGTCTTGCTGTTGTTGTTCTGTATATTGTGTTTAAGTGTGTGTGTGGCATTTATTGTGGCGGTTGCTGGCATCAAATAATTGCCAGAGTGGGCGAGCGAGCGCCACAACATGACAGACATTTTAACCAATGTTGATCCCGCAAAATTGCATTTAAAAACGAATTCTGTCAAAACCCCAGCACGAAATCAGCGAATTGCGACACATTAACCGTTGGAAAGTGACAAATCGAACAAATAACTGGTATAAAATTAGTAGACTGGCATAATTAGAGGCAGCTAGAACTAAAATTTTCAATTACGTCAGTTAGGGCGGCCAATAGAACATTTAATTGGCATAAATCTGGTATAATAAATATAATAGGAGGAAAGAAAATATATAGTAAGACATTATACCAGTTTTGAAAAGTATTTAAATAAGTGCTTGTATAAAATCTAACTATATAACACTGTTGTTGCTTTCATATGTAAGTTCTATAACAAGCGAAAAAAACTGAGCAAAGCGGCAAATAGAAAAGAACTGATATAAAAAAAATAGACAAGCACAATATATACACTAAATTAAAAAAATCGATAACAGCTGTGGAGGGTGATATTTGGAACAAATAGTTTGTAGAACTTCAAGCATAATAAACATTATCAATAAATTATACCAGTTTTGGAAAGTATCCTAATTTACTAATTTATTGAATCCAACTTCTGTCAAAAGCTCTTTAAGCGATTAGATAACAGTTGAGGAGTAATGCATCGAACAAACAACTGGCATAATTATTGTCAGGCAGAAGAGAAATATTTCACCATTCCCTTTGCAGGGCCACTCTGATATCTGAACAAATAATCTGATCATAGAACAAATGATTTGTATAAATTGGTACAAATCGTATAAAATAAAATTAGTAGCAAGAAATTATATCAGGTTTTGAAAGGTACATATCTACATATTTTCTCGAAGGAAATTTAACTGAATAACCTTGTTGTTATATTCACATGGAACCTTGTTGTTATATAACAAGGAACTGGTATAAAAGAAGCAACCGAGTATAATCAGAAACAGCTGAGATTGAAAACTTCATGCGATAGCTCTTGGAGAGTGATAAATCGAACAAATAGTTGGTCGAAATTCAAGCATAATAAATGCATCAATAAATTATACCAGTTTTGGAAGGTATCTTAATATATTTTATTGAATGCAACTTAGAATTCTGTCAAAAGTCCTGTAAGCAGCCAGGTAATAGTAGAAGAGTAGTGAATCGAATAAACAACTGGTATAAAATAAGTAGACTCGCATAATTATTGTCAGCTAGAAGAGGAATATTTCATCACTACTTTTTATTTACCAAATAATTTGTATAAAGTGATATAAATTCTGTAAAAAAACGTAGCCAGAAACTATACCAGCTTTGGAAGGTCTCTTAGTATTTTTTCGTATAAAGTTTTACTGTATAACTGTTGCTGTTATTGCTTTCACATGTAAGCTTTATGAAAAGACAGATGATGGACAATATCAGAGAATGGCAACATTCGAACAAAGAACTGTTATAAAAGGAGCAACCAGGTATAATCAGAGCCAGCTAAAATCGAAAACTTCACTTCATAGCCTTTGGAGAGTGGTAAATCGAATAACTACTTGGCTTAAATGTATAGAACTGACATAGCAAGTGATTTGACCAGTTTTTAGAGAAATCCGCATTTACATACTTACATATTCTGATATTGATTTCAACTGGATAACTGCCAGCTTGCTTTTATATACGCTGGGAAAGCAGGGCTTAAACAACAAATTCTACAATCTAGGTGATTTAATATTGTCAATAGCAGGCTTACTCAGAAAGAACTAATTTTTATAAATTCTCCTGGATTTAAAAGCATATGCCTGATGTTACTAATATTAAGTTTGACAGCAGAATAGAGATTATGACTTTAAGCTTCACCTCAATTTTATTAAAATTACTTTGTTTTTACCGAATCTCCGACATTATTACCAAAAGTGGTCTGAAATTAATAGCTATTTTAAGTGTCTCCTGGTTCAGGCAATCTAATGACTAAGGTGAATCAAATCAATGCCTTCAACTTTGATAACTGGAAACATTGGACTTATTCTCCACGATTTAATTTGAGATTCATTAACAGCTAATATTTCAAATATCTTATGGTATTAATGACTTTATCATGGGCTACTTATTTTAGATTTTGTAACGTCTTCAGAAAAATTTTCATTCCAGAAAGCCTTCCATTAACTTAAGAGCTTTAAAACCAACTCTCGACATTTCACCTATTGGAGTTTTGGGACTCAGACATGACATAAGAGGTGAAAACATGATAAGGGTGAAACCACAACCCTTGAAAAGTGATATATAATATACTTCTGAAATCGGCAATGTAAATTTTATTTTGCAAAAAGTTCCCTGGTATAATGAATGAAAATGAGTTTACATTTCTACTGAACCTTTCACATAAATTATATTCCTCAATCTCTCATGTTGCTTCTCTTATTGTTGTCATTTGTTTTAAGCGACAAGCTGCTATTGCTGATGATAAACAGATAGGCAGACAAATGGTTATTCCGACTGACAGACTTATTGCTTGATAGCATATTTTTCGCGCAATGAAAGTGAAGGGTTGCATCAATCCAACTGAATGTACGTTTCCGTATGTAGGCGCATTGCCTATAGGAGTTTTGACGTTTAAGGCTTGTCGTGGCAATAGGCCACAACATCACTTTGGCGAAATTTCTTATTTAATTGAAATTCCAGTAGTTTGTTCTGCAAGCTGGAAACTTTAAATTCGTCACATTTTTCATTTGTTTGAAAGTTTGGGAAATATCTGTTGAGGGAGCCACTGAATTTAAGAGAGACAGAAGCAACTAAAATTTTGAATTTTAGTGTCAAAGGTAGTCTTTAAAGTCGTAATAAATAGAACTTTTCTACTTCTACTTGTCAACCTTTAGCTAGCATGCCTTCTTCTTCTTTAATGGCGTATTTATAGCCGAGTTAATAACAGCGCGCCAATCGTTTTTTCTGTTAGCAATTTGGCGTCAATTCGAGATAACAAGTGCTGCCACGTCCTTCTCTACCAACGAAGTGGAGGTCTTCCTCTGCTTCCCCGGCGGGTACTGCGTCGAATACTTTCACAGCTGGAACGTTTTCATCTATACGGACGACATTCCTAGCCAGAGCAGCCGCTGTCTCTTAATTCACGCAACTATGTCAAAGTCGGTATACAATCATCATCGTTTAATCGACTGTCGTATTCGCCGTTGCCAATGCGCAAAGAACCGTAAATCTTCCGCAGAACCTTTCTCTCAAAAACTGTATAATGTTGTTCGTCAGATGTTGTCATCATCCATCCCTCTGCACTTTATAGCAGGACGGAAATGATGAATGACTTGTAGAGTTTGGTCTTTGATCCTGAAGAGAGGACTTTTTTCACAATTCCCTACTCTGTTCGAAGTAGCTCTTGTTGGCGAGAGTTATTCTATGCTTGATTTCCAGGCTTAGATTATTGGTGGAATTTATGCTAGTTCCGACATGAACAAAGCTCTTAGCTATTTCTATATGTAGTTGATGTAGTTCCCAAGATGCGAGGAATATTTAAATGTATGTAGGCTCTAGGTACTTTGTGTTGCCCAAGTTCACCACAAGACCAACCGCTTTCGCTTCTTTTTCTATGCCGGAAAAGGCTGCGCTGACAGCACTGTTGTTAATGCTGACGGACAACGGAACCAAGAGCATTTACGAATCCAATGGAATGACCATTGTAGTGCAAAAGAAGAAGAATTGCTCCCGGAAGAGTGGAGCATGGAAAGAAAGTTCTTGAGTATTGCAGAAACCTTTACATCCGATAATGAATAATTCAACATGTACAAGATGAGTACCGCAGTTAGCTAGAAAATAAAAGCTTAGCAATCGAAAGAGGTTTAATATCTCAGCGGTTCGCCTTTAATGACAGTCGATGCCAAATCAAAGATACAAAGAGGAACTTCCGCTAACTAATAGAGCTGTCACAGATAGTTTTAACAAGTGAAAGGCATTCGTTCGTTAACAAGCAAACGGAGCAGTCGCAAGCAGGCGCTGGAAAATAAATTTAATTTTTCTTTTCAATATTTTTGTATTCGTACAATAATAATTATAAAATACTTTTTGTATTCGTTTGATATCGATTTAAAATAAACAACTTGGACATTCTTGACATGTCAGAAGTGGGATACCAAAATCCGAATTATACGAATTTGTGAAAAAAAAAATATGTTTTGGGAAATTATTTTGCAAACGATGAGAGCACCGGCGGGCGTAATTAGCGAACAAACGGCGTAACTATCGAACAAATGAAGAAGAGAGGAAGGAATTATTTGGCAGTGAGAAATTATCAAATGTAACAAGGAGTATTGTAAGCACTTCAATGCCAACGAGAAACCTCAACGGGCAAGGAGTGAACGTAAGTCAGTGCAAACGGTTTTATATGAATATCGCAAAGAGAGGCAGCAGAGAGTTGTCCATGGCAACGGAAAAAGTTTGAACGAATAAAAGGGAACAACACGAATAGAGCAAGTAATCGAAGAACAACGTTTTCCGTCTTGCTTTCTTAAGCAGTCCAAAATTTTGGTTTGCTGAAGATCTATGCCACTCAAGTGAAGCCTTACTTCCAAAAAAAATTTGGATAACCTAGTAAACTAAGCTCCTGCACTTATATACAACTATCTTAAATATATATTCCAAGCAGCTGAGAAGTGTCTACAAATCTCAATTTATGAAAATTTCATGCACAAAAAAGTAAGTCAAATATTTATCCGCCCGAAAGCATTTCAGCATTCAGTTCTGCCACAACAGAGACTACATTGCAACTGGTAGATCATTGCACTCAAAGACATCGCTGGCACTTAAGCGCATCTCACATCTACACAGCCGCAATGAATATTGCAGAGTTTGCAAGAAAATCTCAGAAACACACACGAAATTCGACAGCGTCCTTTGCTGACTTGCTTCCTGCTTTCTGCTGCCAACTGCTAGCTGCCAGCTGCATTGCCAATTGTATGCTGCTTTATGGAATCTTTAGCATTACAATTCCATAAGTTAATATTTTATTTATCAATTTTCAAAGTGCATAATAGCATTTGCAACATAGTGACAGAGCAGCGGAGCGCTGTGTGGCAAACTGGCAGTCAGCACAGTTGCAAGACAGCAACACAAACAAATTCTATTTATACATAAATTTATGAAATTTCAAATGCAAACCTACCAACTAGATGCACTCGACAAGGATAGTTGATGAAGTAAAGGAAGCGTGAGTGTTGCAAGAGCGGAGAGAAATTCTAAATCCTTGCAGCAAGCAGAGGAAAAGTATAAGCTGCAGCAATGGTAAGCATTCGAGCCGTCAGTCAGTAAATCAATAAGCAAAATATGAAGCTTGAGGGAGTTGTTGTTGTTGTTATTTTCACTGTGGTTGTTGGCTGTGCGATTTGTGGCAACTTGTGGCATTGCAAATTGTTCATGTCAATTCGCATTTAGACAAATCACACCAATGCAACAGAGCGCGGCAGCCAACCAGCAACAACAAAAAATTCAGTAGAAACAACAACAACAAATACAGCAACAAAAACCGCAAATCTAGCAACAACAATATGAAATCCCACTTGAGGCAACAAAGACACACTCAGCTAGGGACAAAAACAACAACTCCAACTAGAATCAACAACAACTACAATTTTGCGGGGGCACAGCAACTTCAAAGTGTCCATGTAGCAAATCATTATAAGCCATTGACAGCTGACAGTTAAAGCTACAGCAAGCAAGCTGCAGAGTGTTGGCAGATTGCTCTCTGACTATGGCAACTGAACTGCTATTTATTTTTGTTGTTTTGCTATTGGCTTAGGTCATGTTGCACGTTGCAACGTTGGCAATTGCAGTAGCAGCAGCAACAGTCATCTTGCCACTTAGTGGTGTTGATGTCCATGCCGGTGACTTAGTAATTGCTCTTGCTAGATTTTGTTGAATTTACTTAAGCTCCTGTTGCTGTTGTTGTTGTTGTAGCTACTGTTTATCTCTTGGTATGGATAAATGCTGTCGAATTGCAATGAAATTGCTCGATTAATGGCAAATGATGTGGCACTGAAGTGGACGGCAGCGCTGAGCTACGCAGTTTATGTGGACTAATTTGATGATTTGCATTATAATCATATTAGGGTGGGTCTAATTTTTAGATGGAAAAGTGAGCTAAGTGCTCTTTTATAGTTTTTGTAACAAAAAAATTAAAAAGAATTGATTTTAAATGATCCCATAGAATGATTTGTTTCACTACTTTTAAGCTATAAGACCTTCTAAGCTTGGAAGCTTAGCTACGATCGCTATTCTCTTCTTCTCCGCACTAATGTGCACTCTCGTAGATATTGTTTTGTCCTGCTTATGCTTTTATGGTTGAAAATTCTCACTCAATTAATGTTCATAGCTCAACCATTAAGTGTTCAGCTTGACGTCTGTCAATATTCAAATGCTGACATGCGGCAACAAGTGTCAAATTGGTATTGTAAACGAAATTATCTTAAGTGTGGCAAGTAAATTTACACTTTCTGTGAATCCGCCGGAGTATTTATAATGGACGTCCTAACACAAATTTCTTTGGATTAATGAAACAATTGACGTCAAATTAGATTTTGTAAAAAAGCTCCCAATGAAACGACATGGCAGTAACCGAATATTTAACCAAAATTAAGGAAATTCAAGTGGAAGAAATATACTTAGTTAATGATATATACATCGCGGCCAAGTTAAAACTTTTATTTTGAGAAATTTGCCGGTTTTAAAACCCAGCACACAACTAATTATCTAACATTCTGATAAAGTATTAGGTAGAAAAAATCATAAATGAAAGCACGAAACTATCTGAGTTGGCATTATTTTAGCAGTGGTCTGGAGCTTAATCTAAGACTTTGATAACTTTTTAAACAAAGTCTATTAAACACCGCTACTAATACCACTTTTACATAAGCTGCCCAAATAACCTTCGATATACAGGTATCACTATATCTATCTTTACTCACATTGGTTTTCAAGTTATTTTAAATGTTGGACTTAAGTCAAAAAACAATATTTATCAGAATGCAATCTCACCATATTTCTTTGTTCTTCTAAAGCATGTACGTTATAGACTCACCTGAAAGAATAAAAAGAAAAATATTTTAAAAAATTGTAAGCAATAAGATGAGGAAATATCACTATATTAAGTTAAAATATTGTTTTGCATAATTTGAAAATATTTCATTGTTTTCTTATACTATAATATATGTAGTTCCTTCTGAAGACATTTAAAAAAATTTTAGACGCCTATATAACATGTCGAAAACACAGCACGACCATACGAAGTGTAGATCCACGGAGGCTGCACTTCACTTACTAACACCAAATAGAGAAAGAGTATTAAGTCATAAAGAATATGAACTGGATGTCTCTCTTGACATACATACATAAGTGGAGCATTTAATAATGTTTCCAATAACGCAATAGTTTGGTAGCAGCCCGGGTAGAGCCTGCCAGCATGGCATGAATAACAGCTCTTCTGAGCTTTGATTTGCAATTTCATCATGGAAAGACATATGATCCAAAACCGAATCGAAATTATTAAAATTTAGTACCGAAACTCGGAGTCAGTGGCCACAACCTTAAAAGCGCTCCGCCCAATTTATGGCCGTCAGAATCGTTCTGTCAGATCAACAATTGAACACCTAGTGGAAAACTTTGAATCCACAGGCACAATACTCATACAAAATGTTCCCGTGTCAGTGAGACAATGAAGTGCCCGTAGTGTCGAGAATATTGCTGCCGCTAGCACATCAATTGAGGAACACCCATCGTAAAAATCTCTATGTTCACCATAAACATCCAAAAAATGCAATAAATTCTTATTAAAGTAAGTTTTTTCAAATAAGTGACATACTTATGCGCACTGAAGTTACAATATATCTTAGCAAACGCACTAATTTACATATTTATAGACCCAATACACATATACATTAACAAAAATAGTTAAAAACGTAAATTTGTCCTTATGTATATAGTAAATTTCAAATAGTAATTACCATATCCAAATAATTACTTACCCAAATAATAATTATTTTAAAATTTCACCTTTACAAATCAACAGATCCCCAGAAATTAGATTTTTTGGCACAAATTACACTTTTATACAAATCACATTTTCACACACTTAAAACCACAAGCAAATTTTTTATCGCCAGTGAATATACTTATGTATGTACATACTTATACACATCTACACACAAATTCAATTTTAGCAAACATTTTCACACACTTATTAAAACCACGAGCTTTTCTTTTTATTTCACTTCATGGCACGTTAACATACACAACATTCACTAATAACAACAAAAGACAGGCACGAACCGTACTGAAATAAACTTGCACAAAAATGATCGATATCACCGCTAAGAACACTCATGTATTTTTGCAGGAATTCACTTCTCTTTACACATTTACATAGCTTTTATTTACAGGCACTTTAACAGACTTTTCACTTTAAATATAAAGAAAATATTTTGCATTATTTGCGTATAATAGCTTTAACAATACTATAGCACAATTTAATTTATTTTTATTACATTTCACTAAACTTCGCGAAACGAAACACGTCAGAACAAATTTCGGCACGAACTGATCGCTCTCCTTCTGTTGTTTGCTCACCCTCACGAAAAGTAACAGGTGCACGACCTCGTGCTTCGTCAATAGCAGTCGTTGTGCAGCATAGCAAAAGCAATTATCATATGCGCGAATGCTTACATATTGTATGTACATACCAACATACATAGTTGTATGTATAGTCATGTTTATGAAAATCAAAGCATGCACTGTTATTGAGTAGGCAAATTGTGAGTGAGGAGATGCAAGTAGTGTTTTTCATTAAGGAAAGTGCTGCTTGTTGAGAAAAGAATTCTTTCATTGCAAAAGCTAAATTGATGCGTAAAAACTCGTTTCTATCGCCAAGGATTTTACATTGCCATTTAATTATTATTAATATTAAATTATTAATGTAATGTATTATTATAATTTTCATTGTTATCATTAATATTATTATTATTCCTCATTATTTCTTAAGTTAATTGAGAAAAGTAAACATATTTGCTTGTTAATATGAAAGCTATCTTTGCGTTAGTCCCAAAGAAGATTCACTTTAAAAAGTTTACAATACTCCGAGGACCTAATATTGATCCAGCCTCGGAAAAATAGTTTCAACGAAGCCTACAAAAGTAATAACCCTTTACTTTGTAATTCCTGCCAAGCGCCGTCATCCAAACTCAGACGAAAGCTTTCAAATATTTGTTGTCAACAGTCAAAAATCAAAAAAAGAAAAAAAATTGGTATAATACTACCCTTCATCGCCACCCTTCATCAACAACCCCACCCTACCAACACTAACACCAGCAACAACCAAACTAATGACACTCTTGAAAGTAGCTCACACCAAAATGTGTGAGTGAGTAAAAAATTACCAAAACATATGATGCTAATCAACACTCTTTGCCACTAAAACAAGTGTTAACGCCATGCAACAACAAGAACTACAACAAAAACAGTCGACAAAGCTTACAGACCCACATAACGGGCGATAACAAACCGGGTTGTTATTAGAATATTAACATTACTGGCGCGCGACGTTCCAATGTCATCAACAAGCAGCAGCGAGTTAACGCTGACAAAAGCTTCAAGCAACATTCCGCACCGTTATAAGCTTTGCAAAAGGAGTAATCCTGCCACTGCTACGGCGTTAGCGCTAAGCAGCCTCATTTCGCTGCTGTGGAGCCGGGGTTTATGGTGTGAAACTAATGTTATTGCGACACGCTCGAAAAGCACCCACACACACATACACACAAGCACACGCATATATGCACACCACATATTTCAAGAAGCCACTTTATGCAATATGCTGGGCGCAAGCAACCAGCTGTGGCATGAGATAAATGTGGCGAGAAGTCAAGAAAAATCTTGGCTTATTACCTTCATTATGCCGGCAAGGCGATGGCGGTGGCGGGCGTTGTGGGCAAACAACAATAAGCAAAAGTAGAGCGAAAAGTATGCGAGTGTCGCGTACAACTACCTTGCAACGGTTGTGGCATGCATACAAATATAAACACATGTGTGCTGAGCCGGCAACAAAGGCGCTGCGGAAAAGTGTAACAAATTTACGAACGCGCGACATTTCTCGCTTGAAAAATGCGCAACGCAGGAAGTGAATGAAAAGTGAAAAATTGCACGTGACTGTATATGTGTTGGTGAGTGTGTGCCACAACTAAAGTGCGCGCCAAAGGATAACAAAGCAAACGCTTAACGCTCCATTGTGGTGCGAAATGCAGGTGAGCGAGTGTTACAAAGAGGAAGGTGTCTATGTGTCGGTGTATTTTGAGTAATGGAGCGTGATGAGGAAAGACAAAGCAATATGGAAAAGGTATTTAAAGCAGCTTGCAGCAAAAAAGTGGAAAATGGAGACGAAAGAGGACGAATTGAGACAGAGACACTTATGAAAGACAATAAAATACTGTTAATACACAGGTAAAGACAGACTCATTTTAACAAAATGGTCCATAATCCATCGGGTACCGTCTCAAAAATAACCAAAGTAGGACACTGGACTAGGTTACGATAGATAATTTAAGGAATCTGCTTTGAAATAGACGGAGATGCTCAAGAGTGGGACGCGAGACAAAGAGATATCTCTATAGATACCCTAAATATGACAAAGCGATATACTAGGTAGCTAGTTCTGCTTTCTCCAGACTGTATAAGGAAGTGGAGCAAATGGGTCTCGTAGTGAACGCGGGCAAGACGAAATATCTCCTGTCATCGAACAAATAGTCGTCGCATTTGCGACATGGTTCGTACGTTGCTGTTGATAGTCATAACTGCGAAGTCGTAGAAAATATGAGCTATCTTAGATCTGCATTAACACCCAAAATAACGTCAGCCTCGAAATCCAACGCAGAATAACTCCTGGCAACAGGTGCTACTTCGGACTGTGTAGGCAATTGAGAAGCAAAGTCCTCTCCCGATGAACAAAGACCAAATTCTACAAGTCACTCATCATCCCCGTCCTGCTATTTGGTGCAGAGCCATAAACGATGGCAACATATGATGAGTCGGCGTCGATAGAAAGGTTCTGTGGAAAATGTATGGTCCTTTGAACGATGAGCTCTACGAGTTATCCGATGACATTGACTTAGTTCGGCGAATTAAGAGACAGTGGCGACGCTGGCTAGGTCATGTTGTCCGAATGGGTGAAAACGCTCCAGCTCTGAAAGTATTCGACGTAGTACTAGCTGGCGGAAGCAGGGGAAGAGGAATACCGCCACGCCGTTGAAAAGACCAGGTGGGGAAGGACCTGGCTACACTTGGTATCTCTAATTGGCGCCAACCCGCGAAAAGGAGGAACGACTAGCGCGTTATTGTAAACTCAGCTATAACCGCGTAAGCAGTGTCTACGCCAATAAAGAATAATAAGAAGATAAGGATAAATTGCTTAAAACGACTGTTTTCTAAATGATCAGAGATGTCTAAAAGTGCAATAAAAGAGATATATTACTGAGTCGAATATATCAGCACGAGGTCAATGCTAATATTATTTTCTATAAAATTCTTGCCTAAGTGGTGTGAAACCAAAAATCGGTCAACTTCTTAGCTGGTCTTACGGGATGGACTTTAGTGTTGAACTGTTTAGTCGAAGAGACCGAAGCCCATATCGTCGTCTTCCTTTGACTCCGTTTGCTCCTTGTTGGCTCCTTACTTTTTTTCGGCAGCAGCGCCAGCACTTTCGATTCAAGCAATCTAAGCTGCCTTTCTACGATGAAAAAGCTTTTAAGAAACTCGATTAGCTTTTCGTGGGCGGCTTTAAATCTGGAAGCCGGGTTAGTTCTCACTTTTGCTTTAAGAAGCGTTAAAATCGAGAAAATCAGAAGGTTTGCTGGAACCTCAAGTAGCATGTAAGGAGTTTGGTATATGATTCTCATATATATTTTGGTTAAATGTGGACCAGATATACGCAACACCAACCAGACAATCACAAACACCTTGTATCCATTGGTTCCACATTTTATTTACTGCTATATTTACGAGTAAGGTGCCACCTGCAAGCACCAACTAAACAAAAATGAATGCCATTGATGGCTCTGAGTTTATTGCCAACAAAAGCTGGACGACACGCATCACAAACTGCACCAACACATGAAAAGAGTGCGACCAGCGCCGCAGAGAAAGCATATTGAAAGGACGAAGGCCACAATTGGCTATAAGAAGAAAATAATAGGGGCCAAAATGATCGCATACAACAGCCAGCATAAATTACTAACTAACCAGGGGCAGGGTAAGGTACCAAAGGTTGCATGCTGGCAGATATTGAAGAACAGCAACAACCACAATAGCGGAGCCAACGCCGAGCTGCCAGCTAGCAAAGGCACTAACAACTTCACTGATGGCCTGATAGTCCACAAATAGAAGTATTATATGCAGTTATAACAAGCAATCTAGGCGATAGTGCATCTGTGTGCCGTTATTTGGCTGTGTGAGTGAGTGTGAGGCATTCCCTTTTGACTATGCAGCAAACTAGTGTTTAGGTGCAGGCAGTTGACGTAAGTGCATGGCTGACAGCGGACATGAGCGGAGCAAGCAATGAATGAGGGGCGTGCTAACGCTGGCATTAGAGAAAAATTGCTAAATGACCCATAACACAAAATAGACAGCAAAGGGTGAGAGGTTGTGTATGCGAAGTAACTGCAGAAATCAATTGCTGACCGGGAAGTGGACAACCGATAGGACGACGATGACGCTGACGACGACGACTTCTACTCGATTTGGAGAGGATAAGTGTCGGACAGCGGCAACAAAGTTTACAGAGAATGAAGGACAGAGGAAGGTGGAAGAAGTACTGTCGAAAGAGGAAGAGACACGGACGAACCTGAAAAAGTACGGACGAAAGACAGAAGGAGGTCGGAAGGACGGAAGATGGCACGACAAACGAATATCGAACTCAACCGTCAGGATATGTACAAATGTCGGATTGGCAGCTCGGAAAAGTTTTAAAACAAAACGATAAAGTAAATACAGGAAAAAAGACTTAAAAGCAAGGAAAAGCAACAACAATAACGACAAGTAAGCGCAAAGCCACACGAGAATGGAATAAGATAAACAAGGAAAAGAAGAGCTGGTCAAATGTGAAGCCCACCAGGGGTGCAACATGAGACAGGTGGTAGTGTGTGTGTGTGTGTATGTACAAAGGGGGGCAAACAAAGTCCATTTGGGTGCAGCGTGCAAGTTGAACGGGTGCAAAGCAGGCTAAGGCGGTCAGTGGCAATGTGGCTTCGTCGGGGCGACATTGAAATTCCATTGCAGGCTAAGCAGCAACGGGCACTTTTTGCCCACACTACACAACCGTCCGTGCGGCAAGGTAGCTGCAGCGCTTGTATGTCACACTCGTGCATGTTGCATGCGGCATGCGGCATGTGGCATGTGGCATGTGGCACTCAGCAAGTGAATAAAATGAAGTTCTTGTGGCCATTCAGACAATAGTTTATTTAGTTTTTTCATCGATTTTTGTTGCTTTTGTAGCATTTATTGTATGCAGACAGCAAACATAAGCTTCGATTGCACGTAAAATTGGTTGCAAGCTACGCCACACACCCATACACACACATGTATGCAATAAGCGGCAGCTCGGTTGAAGTTGCTAATACTCCGCTTTATATTCAAATGCATGTGTGTGTGTTTGTCAAAGTTGATGCCTGTCGAACGCTTGCAAGCTACCCATACTTCTTCCGCATCCCCTGTGTTTTCCATTGCTTGCACCCTTTTGTATTCCTTCCTTCATTTCCTTTGTTACTCCGCCCGCTCCTGGCGCAGTGAAGTGGCAGCCACTGCAAATGGCTAAATGGTTTTTACGGTTAGCCAGTCGAGTGAGTATTCGAATGTGACACTTTACATGCAGCTACCGCTCTTTTAGCATTCATTGAGTCACATGTTCTTTAGTGTTTGGCTTTTCGTTTTTTCTTTTTGTTTCCATTTACATTTTAGTTTTTATTCAAAAGTGATAGCTCCCAATGCCAATCAAATTAATGTCAGCACTCTTTTTTTGTTGCAACATGATTGTTGCAAGTCTCGTGGGAAGCTTTGTAGTAATACTGGTTGTCTAAATTCTACGTCTCTCATTCAGAAATCAATTAAACAATTAGAAGAACAAATATAGACTTGATGCTTGCTATTTATGGGATAAAGTTTCAAAGAGAGTAGAGCTTACAAGTTAGACAAGTTTACTTAGCTTCTGTTCTTCTTCTTCTTTGGAACTACAGCCGAGTGTCGGTCTGGGCCGTGAACATAAAACTTTCTCAGTTGCCTCTACCCTTTAGGAAGTCACGCCAATTGTTCATCCCAAGTGCAGACAAGTAGCTTGTTCCTACGGTTGCATCGGAAGGCCTTACTTCCGTTGTCCACCCATGGGTCTCGAGACGAAAGAGCATTTTGCTAGATTATCATCTTTCGTGCGAATGGCATGGCCTAACCGGTGCATGCGTTGGATTTCTATTTACTATAACCAGCCGTAGAGCTTCGTGGTCTCATCGTCTTCGATATTTAACGTTTACGCGGACGGCTCTAAATATCTTGCAAATAACAGTTTTCTCAAATACTCTTAATGTACGTCAGAAGCATTAAATTTCAAAACCAAAATCGTTCGGAAGAGATTTCATGTATCTCTGAGGTTCTGAATCAATTTCAAGAAAATTTGCTGCGTAACATAATTCCGACACTCTTATGTTAGATTGTGAAGATATGAAGAAACATATGGAACATTTAATTGAAAGCTTACATAGCTTCTTCGAAAAATATTCTGGAACCGAATTTATATTAGGTTCTTGAAAAAAAAGTGTATCGAAAAGAAAAGGTAACGACGATGGTATAAAAATAGTGAAATAAAGGATCGAATTTTATAAGTTTTTCTTTCTTCCATTAACCTGAATTTCATACTTTGGGCCATAGGAGGAAATGCTTTATAAAGATCTTGATTTTTTCTTCGGAAGACGACGGGCAATGGCGGGTGCGGAGCCTGTGTTGTTTTGACCAAGTATAGATGAGAAATGGATTCGTAACCCGCGTTTCAGTGATATAGTTTTTATCTGAGATTGAAGATATAGTAGTCCAATTAATGTATGACTTAGAGTAAAGTGAAAAACTTTGTCAGCGAGTTATGTGGCCTTTGTGCCATCCGTCATGATACCAAACAAATACACATCATACGAAAAGATACTAAAAACGATATACAATGAAATTTCCGAAAAGATTGACAGACGAATCGGGTTGAGATGGAATTCCTTAAGGACATGCAGGATCGAAAAAAACATGCGTAAAAGCCACGAAGGTAAACTCTCGGTCTCGAAAAGACTACAGGACGGTTGTTGGCGTTATGACAGGCATCACATGCGAGCCTGATGGAGATAAGTAACGACAATACATGCAGAAAATGCAGAAAAGGAGGGGTAAGAGACGCTGGATCACCAAATATGCCGGTGCCCTTCACTATCTTAAACTGGTCTTTAGTAACTAAGAGCTTAGGAGTTAGTCCAAATATCAACCTTAGATATCAAATCGCTCCTAAGGTTAGCAAAAAGCATTGACATCCCGCATGACGAATACTTCAGCTCAAATCAAACTGAGCCTACATCTGTCATTACTAAGCACTAGTAGATTTATGTAAGGCCTGACAACCGGCCGGTATAAGCTAACCTATACTACAAGGAGCATTCCAAAGTAAACAGGACTTAAAAAAAACAGAACAAATGGTTTTTTCGGCAAAATCAATTTATTTGATTCAAATGAGTCTCTTTCTGCTTCAATATAGCTTTTTGCACGATCCAAAAGCTTGTCGAACGAGTGTTTTAATTCGTTGGCCGGTATGGCCGCCAGTATGCCGGTGCAAGCCTTTTGAATGGCCACTACGTGGACAAATGCATTTTTCCGAAAAGGAAGAAGTCGCACGGTGCCATATCAGGTGAATATGGGGAGTGGTTAATGGTTAAAGTCTGATTTTTTGTCCTTTTTGATCTCTTTAATGATGTCCTTCGAATGTTGGACTCTGAGCAATTTTTGATCGTCAGTAAATTTGTGCGGAACAAACCGTGCACACACTATTCGTAAGCCCAAATGTTCTGCGAAAATGCAATAAATCGATGCTTTGGAGATGGTCAATTCCATTTCCATGAATTTCAATAATGATTACGGCTGATTTTTGATGAATTCATGCACATTTTCGATGGAATTTCGGATCACGGATTTTAATAGGCCCATATGTTGATCGTCATTTGTGTCCTCACGACGACTTTGAAAACGTTGAGCCACGCGTGCACTCTGGTACGGGATAGGCAATCATAGCCATAAACTTGTTTCATCAATTTAAACGTTTCGGTAAAAGTTTTACCAATTTTAAAACAAAATTTAACGTTGGCTCTTTGTTCGAAGCTCATTTTCGCACCGAAAACACAAACATACTGACATTTAAAACGCAATAACTTCACTTTCCATGGCTGAAATGTCTTGAAATTCTCAGATTCTAACACACCAGTCGACATATAGATGGCGCCACAAGGGGGCGCTAGATTCAAAAAGTCCTGTTTACTTTGGAACACACCTCGTATATCTCTGCAATGACGGAAAAGTTTAGAACGACTTTTCATAAAACCTTGAGACCAATTACGTAACTGAAATGTACCTCAAAACTCGTTCATGCACTCACTAGCCCAAAAATACATACATAACCTCTATGTACTTCACACTTTTTTGTGATTTATTTTTGTAAATTGAAATTTTAACCCACATATAAATGAGGTTAATGCAACCATAGCTTCAGCTATAAATAATGGAAAACCATTATACTCCATCAACAGAAAATTATTACGTACTGTGTTGAGATGTCAAACGCTATGTAAGACGTCATTCTACATTTGAGGTGCCATCAAAAATGGAAAAAGATGTCATAATTCATTTTACGAAGCAAACACGAAACAGCAACAGCAGCCGGCGCAGCAAGTGTGACAAGCAACAATGTACGGTTAGCAAGTGAGTTTCATATTGGAGACTAAGTAAAATTTACGAAACAACAGCACAGCGAAACGATCAACAAGGATACTAAAATATCAGACGACAGTGTAGGAAAGCAAAATGACGGGACGTTGAGTGTGATGAGGCAATCGGTTTTTATGAAAAAACATATTGTGACAACTTAATAACCGAAAAATATTTCTTACAAAGAGCAGACGTGGCAGGAGAAACACCGAGGCTGCAGCACAAGAGGAAGTTGCAGAAAGCTGCCATGGCAAATCGTCATGAGAAGTAATGTTCAAAAAAATATTAAGAATGAATGTGGCAAGAAAACATGTCGCACACGTAGAATAATGACATTTCATGCAATGGCAACAACAATGCAAGCGCCAACAATGACAAGCCATCATAACAATAAGATTGGCAAGAACAAGTATGGTACACAAGGAAGGCATTAAGTGAATGGGAGCAACTACAACGGTACATACAAGATACTATGGGCTGGCCTACATACAAACAAACAAACAAATAAACAGAAAGCGAAGAGCAAAACCAGCAAAAAACATTCACACGTAACGAAATGACATAAGCAGACATCACTTTTATTGAAATGTGCGTCTCTCAGAAGAATGGGTGTGAGTGTGTGCCAAGCAGCAGACGATAAAGTCACACAGTCGATGTCGAAGATGGCGCAGTTGTGCTGCAGAACGTGATGTTGTCGCAAAACTGGTGGCGGGAGTCGCCTCAACGGAGTAGTGGCAGGCGGTGCTGAGCTCCCGAAGTGCACTCATAAATTTTACAGGCACTTGGAACTGAAAATTTGCCACTTTCGAGGAGTGAGGCAAATGATAAAGAATCAAATGAATGTAATTTACGTGGCGAAGAGCTTCGCAGTCGGCCGATTGATGGGAAAGCGAAATCTCAATTGGATGGGCTTCTTTTCTAATTTAAAGCGCAAAAATATTGGGTTGAATTGGTTGATTGGGTTGAAAGCAACTAAGTAAAATGTTGAATGGACCAATGGATGGGTTCGAAAACATTAACCGAAGGTTAGTAGACAGAAGGTTTTACATGCATACATGTTTAAAAAACATTGATTCTACGCATAACTTTATTCCCAAGTAACCTCTAATATTACATCACTATAAGTCGGAGCATAGCATTTCCCGCTCTTAAAACATATGCCACATATGTTATACCGGATTAAATAATCTCTCTATTAAACACTTAGTTTGCTTGGGAGAAGACAGAATATATGTAGTTTTGTTCGACAGCTATGTCATCTTTGATAAATACTAGGCATTAAATTGGGGCTTACGAATCTACTTCTGATCTAAACTAGGCAGAACATTATGAACAGATGTTAATCTTCATAAGAAAATGAACTTTCGGGTGTTTCTCTTTCTATATAAAGCACTTCCATCAACGTCAATTGAATTTTTATTTCCTACATACCGAAACTTGAAATTCTAGTTAATGGAACTTTGGCAACCGAGGAAGTTTCGGCACATAGTTCAAACTTCACTTTTTCTTGATTCTGAACTTTAAAGTCATTGAAAACATGGTCTTCACTTATCTGCCAATCGTTTCGTTTAAATGAACTGAACTGAACTGAAATGAAGTTCCTTCTAAGGTCAAACCGGTGATGATCTTGTTTGCCATTTAACATAAAACAACTAAATACCTAAAATAGGAGAGAATAGAAGGTATTGGTATATTACTGAGAAATATAGAATAAGAGCGTCGACAATATAGTTTTAAGTTCAAGCTTCCAGATTAAGAGACGTATGCAAAAAATTTAATTTTTACTAACAAAAATCACCTCACCTCAGTGGAAAATTCCAGACCTCAAAACATTTTTTTGATGAAAACAAGATAAAAAAAATAAGGAGATTGTGTAATCGAATGATTGAACCCATTTTAACATTTCACCGAGCCCAACAGAATCTGAGGGAAATATATCGGCTAAGGATCTGATTTCAAGCGGGTTTTCAAGTTGTCACCAGTATTTGTCTTGTCTTTCTGAAGTATAAAAAGCATTCGGCGATTTTTACGAGGAGTTAAGTGATTCAACAAAGGAATTCCATTAAATTTGGTGGGCGAAATCAAATTTATGATGTCGAAACGAAAATAATGTAGAAAAAGGCCATCGGTGATAAATATTCAAAGAGGGTCGGAAACGCGTTGACAACGAATCACGTCCAGGACGGCCATCAACATCAACTGATGATAATCAAGAAGTCAATACAATAAAGGAAATGGTGCATGAGAATCGACGATTAACAGTCGGAAGGCCTTATCAATTTTTTCGAAAAAACAAAGAATGCTTTCCGACTACCAGGATGTCAAGAAATGTATTATAAGGTGCGTTCCAAAGTAAACAGGACTTTTAAACTTTTTGAATCTAGCGCCCCCTGGTGGCATCATCTATATATCGACTGGTGCGTTAAAATTTTTTATCTTTATCGATTGTCCAGTGAGAATTTCATGACATTTCATTGCTTGGAAGTGAAGTTAATGCGTTTTCAAGAGCCTACGTTAAATTTTGTTTTAAAATTGGTAAAGCTTTTACCGAAACGTTTCAATTGATGAAACAAGTTTATGGCGATGATTGCCAATCGCGTAGCAGAGTGCTCGAGTGGTATCAACGTTTTCAAAGAGGTCGAGAGGACATACGTGATCACTGGAAATTCCATCGAAACTGTGCGTGAATTCATCAAAAATTAGCAGAAATCATTATTGAATTTCATGGAAATGGAATTGAACATCTCAAAAACATCAATTTATCTCATTTTGACTGAACATTTGGGCTTACGAAAGGTGTGTGTACGGTTTGTTCCGCACAAATTGAATGACGACCAAAAATTGCTCAGAATTCAACATTCAAAGGACATCATTAAAGAGATCAAGAAGGACAAAAAATCAGACTTTAACCATTAACCACTCCCCATATTCACCTGATATGGCACCGTGCGATTTCTTCGTTTCGGAAAAATGCATTTGCCCACGTAGAGGCCATTCAAAGGGCTTGCACCGGCATACTGGCAGCTAAACCAGCTAAAACACTCGTTCGACATGCTTTTGGACCGTGTATGTAGGTAGGTAGGAATGAAGCCCTATTGGGCTCAATTAACACTTGATGTGCCAAACCAAAAAAAGAAAGAAAGAGACTATTTTGAATCAAATAAATTGATTTTGGAGAAAAAACCATTTGCTCTGTTTTTTTTTAAGTGTTGTTCACTTTGAAACGCACCTTGTATTATTACACAATAACTTCAAGCAAGAAGGGTCATGGTCTAATTGCGGTGAGTCGGCGCAAGCTTTGACTCAATCGGGTTTGAGGGCCAAGAAGGTTTAACTATGTGTTTGGCGTGATTGACAGGGAATTATCTATCATCTATGATCAAACTCTTAATTTTGACCTGTACTGTCAATAATTGGACGGTCTGAAGATAGCAATCACCCAGAAGTGGCGTACTTTAGCCAATAGGAGAGGAATTGTGTATCATCAGGACACACGCATCGATGATCTCTTCGTTATCAGAAGTTTGGTTGGTCTTATAACCAGGTTTTGACACGAAGTGATTATTATGTCTTTATATCTATGGCGAATGATTTTGTGGGTAGCTAATACCCCTGAAGTGAAGCTTGTAGGAGTCGTACCAGGTTTTTCTGCCAAGGGTTTCTATGAGAGCAGAACTATGAAATTACCTTCTTAAAGAGAACACGGCATCGAACAAAGCAGTACGAATTAGAGCTAATACGTATCTTTCAAATATATTTGTTGGAAAAAAGTACACACGCCTTTACTATAGATCTTTACACACGCCAAGGGCTTCTCATTTATTTTTGCTAATATTTTTTTATTTTTTTCTAATTAACTTTCCATATTTATATTATTTCTTTGAACCGGCGCTTAAATTTGTTCTTGTTCTTATTGCCGCTTTGGGCGTCTTGGCGTCTTGCAGGTGTCGCTGCCACTAAACGGAAACGGAAAACGTGGCACTCAATGTTATCTTAGTGATTTTTATCAGAAGCACAATAAAATTGTTTTGGCAAAATGGCGGAAAACGAACGCAAATGTAACGTGAAACAACAAAAAAGATGAAAAATAAGAAAAACACAAACCACTGACTGTCAAAAGTAAACGTACCAATGCAAGACATGCAACATATTGGCAGCTGTGGCAGCCACTACGTACGTGGCAACTGTGGCACACACGTAGTAAACACGTAAATAGTGGCAGTTGAATGGTGGCGACGCAAAGTGGCAGTTGCACGAATAGCAACTTGCAAGACGGTGGATTGATAAGCGACAAGTTGCTTGCCACACACACACAAACGCACATAAAAACATAGAAACGCGTTGCTTTCAATGAAACTTGCTACACTTTGTTTTGCAATTGAGGGTGGCGGCCAAATGGAGTCACATGTGTTGGCTAAATATTGGAAGCTTAAGTTTATTTTTATTTTTCTTCAACTTCGAAATTCAATACAGCTAACTGTTCTTTTGCTTTTTGGGGCGCTGAGCACGTGAGCACATCGTAATAGTTTAGAGGCAATCAGTGTAAACGCATAAGGACGCGCTAGCGAGTTTGTGGCAACTAAGTGTTGCAAGTATGCGGGCGTGTGTGTGTAATAAAATTGTGTGTGTGTGTGTGTGTGCAACATTAGCACACACTGACAGACTTTTAGCGACACATGCGACTACTACTCAACAGTCATCACACGCGGTAAACAGCTCATACGCGGCTATCACATTCTCCCCCGCATCCGCGCCGCAATGTAGCAAAAGCACAGTTATTTCGTAAGGGACGCGCGTTCATTATATTTATCTTTGACTTGTCTTCTTTTCATTTAGAATTTTTGGTGTTTTTCTTTCAGACATTTGTTGAATTTGTTTTTGTTTTTTTTTCGTATGTGGCACGTGCAACATTTGTGTGTTACCGTAAATAAAAGCGGAAGTCGTAAATTTGTCGTAACATTTTATCAAAGATATTCACTTTTTATGCGAAAATCTCAAGCGCAGCTTCAGTGGAATACAGCCAGGGTTCAGGTGTTGCCTCCGTCTTTGGAGCTATCAAGTTAAATGGAATGGATAGAGCGTTGCGGCGGCGATGGGGTAAGGCGATACAGATATCAAATTACAAGGTGCTCTATGATGTATTTGCATGTAGATGAGATGCGGGAAATTAAGTGGGTCTTAAATTATTTGTTTGCTTGTATGTGGGGCTATCCATATGACATGGAACTTGGCGTTGCTCATTTTCTATTAAATTTTTCTGAAAATTTTCTTCTATGGTAAATAATTTAAATGAATGAATTCAAAGTAGCTGAGTATTAAATATTTTTTCATGCAAGTTCTTTAAATTTAATAAGAGAAAAGGAGCGCAGAAACATCCTCGTAAGCGCAGATTCTGACCTACCAAGCTTTTCCTCTTGAAAAGGACTAATAAGTTCATATAATATGAACTTTGATCATTCAGAAGACAGGAGATATTTAGTCTGGTCTCGTTCACTACAAAACTCTTCTTTTCTAGGAGGATAGAACCAAGTGTAAAAGTTCTCGCAAGTGAGGAAAGTTCTCTGAGCACCATTCAGAAACGGTCCTTTTACATCCGGTTTAATACCATGTATCCTCTGGGTAGCCAAAAAACATCCGTTTGAAGGCTTAAGTGACTCCTTCCCAGAGTTATGCGCTGGGTTTGGGAACCGCCACGTAAAAGAACAAACCCCAGTGAAAAGGAGACAACAGCTTCGGATGAAAGACCCAGTTTGATATACCCAGTTAAGGATATAAAAATAAGTACTATGAAATAGTACACGGTACGCACTATTGGTCTATACAAACCAGGGGATTATTTTACTCGAATCATCACCATAAAACCATTTGAAGAGAACTACAGGTATTGCCATAGGTATAACTAAATCAATTTATCCAAAACCTAATAATGGAACATCCCCAGGAATTCGAAGTTTTAATCATCGTTTCTAATATCTCACCTGTCTGTCACAAGTTTATTACACAATGCTCATGCTAGACAGGAAGCACTTGTAGAAACCCAACCCGAGGAAAGAACAATAAAGTCATCTATAGCACTGTATTATTACAAGGAAGCCATTAGTCAAAGAGCGCTGGAAAAGGCTACAATCGCAAAAAAACTGGTGAGTGTTCAGTATTTGTAGAACATTTCAAAACACAGAAGCTATGGCGCTGAACGCATAACTGCTTCTAGGACTGGTGGACAAAGCCGTAAGGTGCAGACCACAAAAACTGGACTCAGACTCAGAACACGACTGCAAGCCTAGGCACTCTGGAATGTTCGACACTTCGATTTCATTCCGAAATACCTGTCTAACCAAGTCAGTGCGCATAGCGCTAGCAGTCTTTTGCCAGCTCACATAACTTCAGGAAAGCATATTAGGGAAAGACTCGCTAGAAGGAAGAAACGGTAAGCTTATTTTACCGATGGATCAAAGCTTGTGGGGAGCATTGATGGAGTTGTAAATTGCCGGGAACTTTTCATCAGTTCAGTTCCAGTTTTAGACTTACTGACTACTGCAGCGGCTTTTAAGCGGATGTGGCTGTCGTAAAGGTAGCAGTAAATCTATTGCTTTCTGATAGGCCGTGATACTATCCTTGACTTCGCTGACTGTGTGCTCAAGACTAGTGAAGGATTTTCTCCAATTTATTTTATGATGAGACTGGTTATGTGCTTTACCACAGCGGTATTACAGGAAACTGTAAGGCTGATGAGCTAGTTCAATTATCCCACATCCACCTGATAGATCATATATGTATGTATAAAATAACCGAAGGTTCTGGACGAAATATATTTTACCATATTTTAAATATCAAACTACATAAAAAAATATTGCTCTCGAAATAAGACATTACCAAGATTAGGCTTCAGTTTTTTAGCGACAGTGAAAAGTTTTTTTTTAGAATTATTCTTACAAATTTGGATTTATTTTTGCCATAAAAGTTACTAACAAAATATATGGGTCCTACCATTCGTTAGGTAAAACCACAAATTTTGAGAGGAAAAGCTAAACCAAGCTTTAATAGAGGATATAGAGACCGATTGTTTACATACATTATATATGAGAAACATACGTATGTACATATGTATAGACATGATTTATGTTACATGGAAAACAGTATAATTGGGAAGACCAGTTGGAGTCTGATGTTTTTATGATGAGAGACGTGTTTACGACTAGGTTCTTATCTAATTTTCTTAAGCGTCTTGATTTTCGGGTACAAATAGAGGTTTAAAATAGCTCTAAGACTGTTTCAAACATCGTAAAATGCTCATTAAAGCTCCAAATTATCCCTACCAGTTTCCTGTCTTCTCAAGCACTACACCTTAACTTATTTATTACATATCTGATTGCTGTTTTCTTAAGCATTACTATAAATTGCTTTTCAGTTCTTTCCACTCACAAATATTTTTGAAGAGATTCCTAAAATAAACACCACACTTTTAATTCTTGCCTCCAAAGCACAGTGTGTGCGCTCCGCCCGCTGTTTTGCTCTTTCATATTTAATTGCAAGTGAAACGTGTCTAATTGCTTTTTCCGCAGCAACGCTAAACAGGTGACAAATTATTATGACTCTGCTCCTCGATAAGTTTGTGGCATGGCAATAATACACAGTGAAAATCTGAAAGAACATTGTCAACTGCACGCGGTCCACGGTACTACCCAAAGTAACCGAAGACACGCGCACACAACGACTTATTCCCCAACGGGAGGGCAACAGAGCCATGTTGAAGTGGCAAGTTGCTGGCGTTGGAGTTGCTTGTTAAAACTTTCGATTTGTAGCAGCAACTGTGTCGCCAAAAGGGAACTGGCTTGTGAGCGAATCAGAAATTTTAACTAAATATTTAATATGAAGAAGGTAAGTCACTTGAGTGCCAACACTTCAGCGCTTGCCGGTGATTTAAATTTAGAAAGTATCGGCATGCTGAACACTCCCCCAATAGCCATGTACCGTTATGTTGTTAGCGCTGGCTTTGAAGCGAAGCGCCAGTTCGGCACATTCGTTACACTCACTCGCTCGCTCGCTCAATTCGTTGGCGCGCCTGTCACTCAGTCCATCTGTCAACACAAATTGTCCTTTCACTTTCGTTGTCGTTTGTCAAAGTGCCACCGTGCTTCAGTGCCACCAAGCATTCGATATCCTCCAAGTCAAACTGTTCATTTAGTTGCAACTACAATTACGAGTATATAACGGTGTATGTGGTACATGAGATTCCTTTGAACTCTCCCAACATTTCTTATTTAGTGACGCTTGTCAATTCTTCAAGTTCTTGATGTCAAGTTATTAATTAAAAAATTTTGAATTATTTTCCCCAACAAAATCTAAGATATTCGAGTTGCTGAGTACAAACAAATCTTATCTTTGTCGATGCAGCGTGAAGAATATGTTCAACCAACTAGGGTGTTGCTAATTTGATGTCAAAAGTGTAGGGGAACTTTCCTAGGTATTACTCTGTGGGTGTCGAGTAATGGAAATTGATTTAAATCTTGCGGTAAGTGTAAAAATATTGTACAGATTGAAATAATCCAGGGGAATTTGTTATACTTTATAAGAATAATACAGGGTGGATCATAAGCTCGTTTACAATTGACAGCCGTCTCTACATTTTATAAGGGTCAAAAAATGTCAAAAATACCGAGCGTTATGGCTTGAATTTAAGTGCTGAAGGAAAAAAAATAAGTAAGAGGGAGCAAAAAACGAAATGAAGGCATAAAAATGTATGAGAATATAGAATTTGTCATTGAAGTACATATATACAAATGTCTCAGCATCGCTACATAACAATAAAATTTATAATATTTTCAGACGAAAAACTCCTGTTGTTGGATATTAGCTATCGGCATTTTATTTATAGTATTTTCGCAATTTCATTTATTTTTCTTAAATTATGTGTTCCGAGGTGTTTTTGCTTTGATCTGGCAAAAGCGGAACATTTGAGAAAAAAGTGTTGAGATGATACTATCTCATCTTCTTTCAAACCACTGATGTAGCTGGTATCGGGTAAGATGTCCAATCTTGCTGCATGAATCCCAATCGGAGAGTGCCCCTTTAGAACTCCAACAATCATTGAAAAGTGAATCATGCAGTGTTCCCTTAATCTATTTCGATATACTCTGGGACAGACAGATCTTGCTACTGCACATCTACTGGTAGGTCAACTGTGCTGAAGCTCAACAGTACAGTAGTAAACCAAAAAAGTCAACGGAGCTCCTCACTGTTCTCATTTTGCAATTATTGAAAATGAAATATCTGTCCTAGCAAGGTCATCAGCCTTCCAGTTGTCTGCAATACCGCTGTGGTCAAGCATCAAAACCAGTCTAATCATAACTCGACTTAAAAGATAAGCAGTTTTGACAACCCTTCGCTAGTGTTGAGAGCGCGGTCAGTCGTCAGGAAGCCTAAGACTGAAGCTAAATGAAAGTTCTCAACAGTATTGTGTGTATTAAATCGCCGAAGAATTATCATTTTTCAAATATTACTGTTTTAAATTTGCTAATAATTTTAAGAGGATGGAGTCATGTGCAGACGTTCATGCAAGTGAGGAAAGTTCTTTGAGCGCCATTCATTTTGGTGTGGCCTGAAGCCAAAATCGATTATTTTACATATGGCTCAAGCAGTTAACGATTTCATATTAAAGGTGATTTGAAGATGAGTTAAATTGAGAAGGCGAACCATCTCTTCTCAGGGTTGTGCGCTAGATTTTGGACTCGCCAGGTAAGAAACGCCCCAAAGGAAAAAGTACGGATAATAGTTTTATCACAGTCATGGTGCTCTATTGAGTAGGCAAGCTTCATAGATCAAAATTAAAATCAAGAGTAAGATATAGAAAATCCTAAATATTTAAATAATAATGTTGAAGAAATAAAATGAATATCAATATAAAATGACTATCAAGGTCACAATCAATAAGAAAAATATCCAAATAAATGTTGAGATTAAAAATAATTTAATATCAGTACCCGCCATAATATCGAAATCAAAAATGAGATAAAACTGAAGAGAAATATCAAGACTCCGCTCTGTACGATAAATATCAAGAGTTCTCAACCCAAATTATTTAGCTTTAGACATCCCGGTTTCTTAAGGTTTCAGTAGTTAGTACTATGCATATGTACATACATATCTATTACCAATCTACCCATTACTCAGTTCAGTATGCTAAGGCAGTGCTCAGTATGCTCATTATACGATGGTTCTTTTTTGAAATCTAGAGACATTATTGATACAAGTAAAATAGTTTTTTGATAGAAATAAGTTTGCAAACTTATATTATCTTGTCTCTAAACCTTAAAAGCTAGCTGGAATCATAAAAAGTTCAGTACCAAACAGTGCAAACTGCCTTCGATTCGAAAAATTTTTATGAGTATCGAATCGAACAAGCATCAGGTATACAGTAGAATTTAAAGGAACAAACGGTTATATGAAAACTGAAATATTTACGTAGTCTATTTTATCTCACTATCTCTCTCTCTCTCTCTCTCTCTCCCTCTCTCTCAAAGGACTTTTATATTCATAATTTGGACACCTCAGAAATCTGAAAGCCACAAAAATTATAAATTAAAAAATCAGGAAAGAGTTCAAAAATTACCACGACAATCATAATTTCCAATCTATTACCAAAGCGAAAGCGCCGATATGACAACTTAAGCCCTCTAATCATACAGCAACCGAAAGCCAAAGTAATTTATAGCGAATTAATCCCCATCAAGCGGACAAAAGCACATTATTAATATTATTAAGAGACCCCAAACGCACAAAGCTAAAGAAGACATATTAAAATAGTTAAGCCAAGAAAGCGCGGGTCTTACACATGTCGCTCATTGATTTTAGCTACAACAACTGCCGGGCATTGTCTTCCGCTTCCACTTTTCATGTATTTTTAAACAAACAGAGGAAGTGAACACTCCAACAAATTGAGGCATTCAATAATTTTCAAGGCTAAATGTAAGAATCTTCAACAAGAAGAAGACACTTATGGCAAGCGAAGAAGCAATGGGAAGCACTGAAGAAAAGTGTGTGTGTGGCGCAGAAGTTATTGAGAGGGAGCAGAATAGGAGAAGTAGAGGCCTTATATGTGTGTGTGTATGAGTTGAGTGGGGACTCTCGAGTTTTCAATGTTCAATTTTTTTGATTTTTTATAATTTTTTGTAAGTCGACTTTTTAATTTGTATTTATTTTGTCAGCGTGTTTATTTTTTCTAGTAATTTAAATGCGTGCTTTTCGCTAAAAATAAAGCATTTGGAAACTGCCACGCACACACTCAAACACACACATACACACCAATCTGCTAACATTTGTTTATTTATTCGGTTATTGTTGTTGTTTCGTGTTTTTGTTTTCGTTGCTCAGTAGCTCTTCTTGTCATTACAGTTGACATGAAGTAAGGCACTTAGGCGTGTGTCCCCCTGCCAAGCGTGCAACATGTTGACGGCGGTAACGTTGCCACATTGTGCAGAGGGAGCGCACCGTTTGCTTGTTGTGCCTGGGCCCACTATGAGGCCCATCAATGCGCGTGCATAAGCTGAGGCACATGTACCATGCTGCTCATGTGGAGCCACAGGATTTATGACCGCACAGATGTTTGCCATCATAATTTTTTGTCTTTTACAAAATAAATGCGTGTTGTTTATTTTTGTTTTCGTTGTTTTTGTTTTTGTTGGGGAATTGTTGCAAGAAAAAATATTTTCGCTGACAATTTCATGTAAATATTGAATGATTGGGTGTTACTTAGGTGATGTTGGTGAGAAAATCATGTCAGTCAATGATGTCATCAGTATATATAATTGGGCTTATTAAATTTTAGAATTATTTAAAATTATATAATAAACAATATAAAAAAAACAAAAAGCGCTTTCTGGACACGTTTTTTGATATAAGCAACTTTCAAGTAAAATTAGGGTATTTTAGTCGAATCCAAGGCTGAGCTAATACTATGTCCACTGTTAATGATGAAACGAGAGCTTTATACTCATTTTGAATTAGCTCAGAGCAGAGGAAAATCAATGACAAGCTGCGAAACAACGAAGCAGATATGGCTCAAGTATGACAAGACTTCAATTAAGGACTTATTAAATAGGTCAGTGGCTTTTTTTACAGATCACGCGTGTGGCGTGTCAAGCTGCCTGTTATTTTTGTTCAGCATTGTTTAGCATTTCATTTTGAAAAGGTTTTCGCCTGAACAACGTTTACGAATCGAATAGACCACGTCCAGCACGCAGTGAAGAAAATATAGCAGCCGTAGGTGAGAGTATATACGAAGACCGTGGATAGTTGATTCGGCGCCGTTCGTAGTAACTCGGGCTAACGTATGAAACGACTTGACGCATTTTACGTCAAGATCTTAAATGGAAAGCGTACGAAATACAGCTTGTGTAAGAACTGAAGCCGCTCGGCTTTCCTAAGCGACGTTTTCGAGGTGAATTTTGATCAGACGATGAAATGTCACATTCAGTGGTAATTGAGTCCCTGAACGATTACCAGCTCCTCTAAAAAACTCAAGAAAAAGAAATAAAAATGCGCCATCTTCTTGTTGATTTCTGAGTTGCTTTCGATAGCAAGAAAAGGGATCGCATCCATGATGCAATGTTTGAATTTGGAATCCCTAAAAAACTAATAAGGCTATGTAAAATTACGTCAAAATAGGGAAGTACTTCTCCGAGCCTTCGATACTGAACGAGATTTTAGATAAGGAGAACCCTTATTGAGCGATTTCTTTGATGTATTGCTTGAGAAGATGATTCTCCTACAGACCTTAAATATATTGGCGTTATCACTCACATCATCATCACCATTTCACAAAAATCACCAGTTATTGGCCTACACTGGCGATTTTGAATCGATATTGCTGGCCGCAACAATGTGAGCAGCATTTTCAAGCTTAGAAAAAAAAAAAGCGAAGCAAATTGGTCTGGTCGTGAACGAGGACAAAATTAAGTACTTCATGTCTTCAAACAAAATATCTGAAACTCCGAATATCATCACTTTCCATATATATTCCATATATATCACTTCCGAAGTAGTTAAAGACACCGAAAAAAGTTCTTCTAAGTATTTTTGATTGTAAGCGAAGAATCACACGGGTTCGGCGCATAAAAACACAGCGACTGCGCTGGCTTAAGTTTGCAAAATGTAGGATTCGGCGCCGGCGGGCGATGGACAAAAAAAATCAGTTGAAAGGATCAAGTGGATTGCGCCCCGTGAAACTTGAAATCTGCGACGACTGGCGATGGTTTATAATCGCGGGCAAGACCCACACCCGGATGTCGTGCTTAACTGATGATGATTGAACGCCGTTGAACTTCTTTTTGTCAGTAGTACGACGGCCCGTCGTATCAGTTTGAACTGATGTTATAGGCTTTGAATGAGATTCCTTCTAATGAAAAGACATTTGAAGTTCAAGCGTGAAATGCCACCAGCCATTGAGTTTGATGGGTGCTCAACTAGTAGAATCAAAACTAATAGGTATGACTGGAGACCTAAATCTGGTAAAACGGGGAGCAGTTAGCCCTTGGAGTTCGCTCCACTCTGCTTATTGCGTTTGGTCCTTTGAGAGGATTCGTGCTGGATGTGATTTAAGCCTAAAGAAAGATAAAATTTAAAATTCAATTCAGTGTGGAGTCGCACTGCGGCCGGGTGCCGAACCCACAGCGCGGCAGAGGCTTTAGATCGGCCTCAAACTCGACCAAGGGGGAAAAGGGGTCCCTTCCACCCGACATATTGGATTCAAATAATACTTGTAGCAAGCATGTTGCGGCGCTGCTTAACGCAATGTTTTGATCTATGTGCTTTTAAGCACCGTCAGGTTAGGACGTCGATGACAGGTACTCACGTAAATCACAACGATTGTTGTTGCCCGTCGGAACCCAATATTAGGTGTCTAATTGACAGATATTTATTTCCGGTTTTGTTGGAAAGAGTGGAGTGAAATTGGAATGACTGGAAGATCTTCATAAGACAGAAGAGACTCTGGCAGACAACTAGCTCGATTATTTCAGCATTTCTATGGAAATAAATGAATTTGAAACTCGGTCCAAAGAGAGGCTTAACAAAGACTTAATTTCGATATTTTTATGATTATTTTTATAAATCTTCGCTTGATAAACGACGCTTTTAGAACTTTTTACGCTCCAGCTTAGAAAATCACTTAACGCCCCCCCTCGTTAATACGCTGCACTCGTTAAAGGTCACGTGACCATTATGCGTTACACCCCTTCCTTTATCACTTCCTGCGGCAATACCGCTATATCACTGAAGCGCAGCGAACGCCACGCATCGCCACCATTTGGACTTCCAAATAATGTAGGAGGGACGGCGGACTGAAACGTGTTGCACACATTAAGATTATGAACGCATGTTGCACATTATCAAATTACCAAATCGGTATTTGTTGCACTCAGACACGCAACAACCAGACGCCACTTGCAAACAAAGGAATTTATTGGAGTCAAAATATCTCAAAGCCATGCTTGGTGGAACGAATTTGGGGACAGATCTACACATTTAGGAAGTGCACAGTGATTTAGACAAACTGAAGAGAATTCACTGATTGCAAGCACTTTAAAGTGGAGTTCGTGTGCCGATTCGAGTTACCACGAGGCGGACGTTGAAAGCACAAATCATCAATAAATTAGTAGTCTAACACTTTGTGGCACGGGGAGGCAGGGGTTGTAAAGTAGAAAACTTTCTATGAACAAACACACACATACACCCATGTACACTGGCAGTCACAGCGGATGTCATAAAAACTGAAAGTTTAATTTCCGTTCTTGGAAAACATTTGAGGCCGTTAACGGCACGGATAATTTCGCAATGTTGCAAGGCTTAACTCAGTCAGCGAGCACTTAAAGGAGTAGAAAACACACTGCGAGGCACTCGAGTGTTAGATGGTGGCCCGCTCGTAGCTTTAATAACCGATTTGCAAACAACAATAAAAATAACAACAACTAAGAGTGCAAGTTTTATTACTTTTTCAACTTTTAACGACCTAGCGAAGGGGGTGGCGACTGATTCGATGGTGCTTGCGCCATATACGTGTGTCTCTTGTATTATAGCGTTGCTTGGAAAAGTGTGAAGCTCTCTGCAAAACTTTAAGCGTAGAAGGAGGTAATACGATTTCGACAAACACATGTTTATTGGTCAAAGTTTTTGGCGTAAGTAGCAGCTGTTTTGGTATTTAAGTGCTAATTCTCGCAATTCTGTCAGTTGCAATCAGCCAAATTGAGAATGAGAGGAAGGGTGAGGATATATATAGTATGTATAGTATGTAAACAAGTGCCTTATATATCTAATAGGCACTTATAACTTTTTAAATTTGTTTCCCAGATTTTTCTGCACTTGCTTCTTGTCTTCTTCTTGTAGTATTTGAAAATTCTTGGCTCTACGAAAATTTAAGGTTAATTTTATTAAAGACACATCAAAAAGTTTGACCTTACTTAAAGAGGGATAAAGGTTATTGAAAGATAATCTTTTTATCGTCAAAACTTTAGCTAGGCATGGTTCAATCCGATACCCACGAAGCTTTTGTCGCACTGTTATCTATAGATCCAAGTATTCTAGAAGAGTACCATAAAAACTTTTGCAGATACACCCAAAGCACAACTTACATTTATATGACAGTATATTGAATAAATTCGAATCGCACAATGGCTAGACTTAAGCATTTTTCTTAAAAAAATATATTGATAAGTAGATTCCCTCCCCAGGGCTGTGCGCTGGATTTAGAATAGCCTCGGATGATAAAGACAAATGTTGAGAATAAAAACATAACCCGAGGCTGTTGTGTCCTTTAACTCTGCTAGAAGAAGATTACGTGTTAATTACAGGACAAATGCCAGGGTGACACCATTCCTCTTTAAAATATTAACAAAACCTTAACAACTTTACAGTTTTTCAGTATATCGCTGTATTCTGATAGACATAGTCACTTAATATCAATAAACTTATATTTCGACGATTTCGTAGGAAAAGCCAAATATTTTAAATCCATTTCAATCAAGATATTGATCTGATCGCTTTCAGTTATCCAAACAAATGTTTATTTCTTGAATAGGTTATATTTTTGTGTAGTTAAGGTGGAGATCGCACGGAAATGGAATCTATACCCTAGCTGCAACCTCTTTCGCTCATCGACAATCTCAGTTCAAACTTGTCAACTAAATCCAACTCATAATTATAAATCTTTAGATACTTTCAACAAATGTAGGTAGTTAGTTCCTTTTTCTCAAAGAACTTTAGTGTGAGGGAAGAAAGAGCTGTCTTCTAGAGGCGTTAACGCTAAGGCTCATCTCAAATATTTCTAAAAGAAGAGAAACAGAAAAAATGTGTTTAAACTTAAAACGGCAGCAGATTGATCGGTGAAAAAAACCTCGCTCAGTCATGAAGGTAGACATTCCAAAAAAAATGGAGGGGCTCCAACATTCTGGGTCTTTTGAATTACCAACAAATTGTTAGGCGCCAGCCGAAGGTTCGATGAACAGAGTGGGTTAACAGTGCGACATACTTCTATTTAAATCGTTGGCTATGCCGAGCTACCACGGTGGAAAGCAAGGAAGGTATTATTAAAATAAAGAGGGCTAATTGGGAGCGGAAAGCTGCGTACTATTCAAATACGATTCTTTAAATGTGCTGATTTTACACTAATTACAGCATGGGATTTCTGATTGAGGGTTCGTTGAGTCAACTGTGAAACAAAGGACAATAGAATTCTTGAGATAATACGAGTAATGAAACCGACATAATCTGACCACGAACCAGAAGTTCAAAGAATCACTACAACGTCGAGTTTTTCGCTAAAGGCGCGTCTTCTCTCGCCAAACTAAAACTCTCCACATGAAAGCGGAATAAATTAGAAAAAAAATCTAAAAAGTCATCTTATATCAGCATTGGTCAAAAAATTTTTATTTGAATTATTTAATTTTGATTTAAATATAAATATTTTATTTAAAAGTTTCGTGAATATATCTTGTAAAATATAAAAGTTTTCCATACAAAATGTGAGGGTCTCTCGACTTTACCGAGTCGATAAAGTAGAGAAAGATATCATGGAAGCACAAAGTTGATGAGAGAGCGAGAAAAACATTGGTTGTCTTATATTGTTATAAGGGGTATATAGGAAAGCGGTGGGATCTCTTACTAAAGGTTGTGCTTTGGGCTTACGAAACCGTAGTAAAGGTAATACATATTGTTCTTTGGTGTGTTTGTCTGGTGGAAGGCGCTCAATGAAGCCACACTCGCTAAACGGATAGAACAAGTTTAACGAGCGACACTCACTGGTACTATGTATAACACCAATGAGGGCACTGAATACCATTCTACTTCGAATGTTTCCCTAATAACTTGGATCACTGCGCCTTGGAGCCTACTCTATCGGCATTTTCTCTGCGCACATATGTCCGAGAAATATGTGGGTGGGACGAGTCACTGGAGAAGAGGCGCAGTGAGCTTATTCATGGATCGCACATCAAGGGAAAGGTTGGAGGGGGAGTATTCTGTCGGGAGCTCTCAATTAAATCTTGTTTAAAACTTAAAAATTCACATAACTTTTTTACGAAAATTCGCGTTATGTAAAGAATGTGTTTCGCGAGCTTCGCTCAATTTATGGTCAATATAATCGGCATCTTGACATCCAGAATTTTTTATTTGAAACTATTCGACCGAATAGACCACGTCCAGCACGCAGTGAAGAAAATGTAGCATCCGTAGGTGAGAGTATATACGAAGACCGTGGATAGTCGATTCGGCGCTGTCCGCAGCAACTTGGACTGACGAATGGAACGACTTGGCGCATTTTACGTCGACATCTTAAATTTAAAGTGTAAAAAATACAGCTTCGCTCAATTAGCTCTTGAAAAGATTTAGAAAGATCCGACTTTTTCGAGTCAACATTTATGTAAACAAGCAAAATCGCCGCATTTGGGACAAAGAGAAACCTGAAGGGATTAAAGAGCTGCCATTTCATTTAGAAAAAACAATAATTTGGTGTGGTTTGTGGGATAGTGGAATCATCAGTCCGTATTTCTTCAAAAATGATAGCGGAGACAACGTAACCGTCAAAGGTGACCGTTATCGCGCCCTGATAACAAACTATTTGATGCCTGAAATTGAAGCTCGTGATTTCGGCGACATTTGGTTTTAACAAAACGGCGCCACTTCCCACATGTCGCAACAATCAATAGATTTATTGAAAGAAGACTTCGGGGAGCGGATAATTTCACGTTATGGGCCGGTTGATTGACCACCAAGATCGTGTGATATCACACGGGTATAGTTTTACTTGTGCGGATATTCAAAGTCTTAAATCTATGCGGACAATCCCGCTTCGATTCAGGCCTTGGAGCAACACATCACGCGTTTCAATCGCTAGTTACCAGACGAAAGATCGATTGAGTCATCGAAAATTGGACTAAACGGTTGGACTATCTGAGACGTAGATGCGCCAATATTTGAAAGAGATAATATTAAAAAATAAATGCCAAAGAATGGTCTTTTGAACGATAATACTCGTAAGCACCTCCTCATTAAATTTGAAGTTTCTATGTTTTTTCATTAAAAAAGTAAGGGACCTCGAAATGGATCATACTTTATTACATACTGTTGAGAATAAATAAGTATTTTATTGTTATTTCATCACGTGTGGGGAACTAATGGACTTTCAATGATTTATTTCCAATTTGTTTCATTTTCAGGAGGATAAAACTTCATCGCACTCAAAACAGGACATTTTGAGTGCTTTCAATACAAAAGAGCAATTCAATGGCACAAAAATATCGATTACAAGCATCCTTTCACTACTTTATCAATGTGAAGATTTAAATTGACTTCTTATATAAATAAACACATGTTTACAACATTATATTTAAATATCTGGCCTCTTAATGATGATTCATCTTAAAAGGCATCTATGGAGAAACCACAAACATCCTTAAGCCCTACATACATACATACATACGTGTACACAAATTTACATAAGCATTTACAAGTCCAATTGAAATCAATTTAGAGACAAATGTCCACTTCTTCATATATGACTTAGTATGTATGTATGTATGTGGCTTTATATTTGTATTTTAAAGGACACTTTGCTTTGTACTCACTTTAATATTTACCTTCAGAAAATTTTCGACATTGTGACCTCTTGAATTTCCACAATCAAGACACAAAGCAAGAAGCACTTAGATCCTCAATAAGCCGTGGCCATTGCACCGTTAAAATGTTTCAATGTTGTTGCTATTTTTAGCAACAAATTGAGGGGATACTTTTAAGTGCCTGCACTCGTCTAAATGGGGTCACACAAAAGACACATATGAAATGTAAATAGATGTACTTCACATACAAACAAATATACACAAACTCTTATAATGAGCACATGTGTTTCGTAGAGCCGAAGTAATGCATGTCCTTTCTCATTTAATCGAGTTTTTATTCGTGCTTTGAATGCGCATTTGTCGCGAGGGTTGTTTCAATTAAAAGCGCGCCTGCGGTGCTCGTAAATTAGCGCCATTTAAATGGTAAAATGGCATAAATCACTTTGAAAATATCAATGCTGCGAGGATGTGCGGGGGCGATGGAGAGCGCAGGAGTTGGAGATGAAGTCGTAAAAAGAGTGAAATTTTTAAATGTGAATTTGCTATAAAAGAACCACTTAAAGCGCGATGACAGGATGTGTGGGATTTTCAATTTTTAAAAGCCAATTAAGTTGGAGTGAAGGCAAAAGTGAAAGTATCGTTATAGAAGTAATGGTAGATGGTAATAAAATATATTGCTTTTAAAGATTCGTCATTAATTTTTTTGGTATAAAGTTCTATAGCGTTGTATGTATTATAGCAATATTAATAGCCGTGATAGATTCTAAATTTCTCGAAAGTTCTACGAAAAGATGCGGCGATCAGCAGAAGATAGAATCCCAGAGGTGATCTAGAGACTGAAGCCCAAAGCATACTAAAATTATGGAGGGAACACTTAGCCAGCCTGCTGAATGGCAGTGAAAACATATCACCAGGATATGGCGAACCCGATCCCCCAATCGATAATGATGGAGCAGACGTTCCATCGCTCGACCCTGAAGAAATTCAAGTAGCAATTAACCATCTGAAGAACAACAAAACGCCGGGGTCGTTGGATTGCCGGCGGCGAAGAACTAATAAGGAGCACGAAAGCATGCCAGAGGAAAGGAATTTAAATGTGCTCTGTCGAATCCACAAAAAGAGAGACCCCATAATCTGCGCCAACAACCGTGGGTTAGCCCTTCTCAACATCGCATATAAGGTTCTAGCGAGCGTACTGTATGAAAGATTGAAGCCTAACGTCAACAAACTGATTGGGCCTTAGAGCTGCAAATCAATAACTAATCAGATATTCACCATGCACCAAATCTTGGAGAATACCCGTGAAAAGAAAATCGACACGCACCACCTCTTCGTCGATTTTGAAACTGCTTTTAACAGCACGAAAAGGAGCTGCCTTTATGCCGCCATGTATGAATTTGGTATCTCCGCGAAACTAACACGGTTGTGTAAACTGACGTTGAGCTACAACAAAAGCTTTGTCAGAATCGGATCGTGCGACTTTTTGATCTACTGCTGGAGAAAATAATTCGAGCGGCAGACCAAATTGTTATACCCAAATTGTGGGTATAATGATATAATGGGCCAAATTCATCGAGTTGTTGGTTAAAGCTCAATTGGTTACCAATCGGTTACCTAATAAAGGCTTAAGTGAGGTCGGTTGCGAGGTGGCCTCTCTTTTCAACCAACTAACCTTAGCCTTTCGATGATAACATGAAACAGCTTAAGGTTAGCAAGCGCGGCGATCTCACATCAGACAGACCTAATAAATAGAATTTTTCAAAAGCATTAAAGTACTAAGTAAACAAAACTCACACCAAACCATTATGTGAGGTTATGTAAGACTATTTTTATTCAGTTTCTCTCTAAATATTCAATTCTTTCTTAAATCAATAGACAAGTTTATTCCCCGTATTGACTGTAATGACTGTACAAATATTGCCGCCATAAAATCTTATGTCCGACAAATACTTCCATAAAATCCTATTGAAGATTGCGGTGTTGCCACAGATAATTAAAAGCAATAAAACCAATTGCAAATAAAGAGAAAAGCCAATTATTTGCGAAAACTACGCACGAAACCCTAGAGAATGCACGAAACCATTTAAGAAATTAAGCTGAGGGAAGAAAAAATACGAGAAAACATGTTGCACAAAACCGACAATAATGGAGAACAAAGAAAACGACAGTAACTGTAATCGTTAGAAAGTACGAAAACAAGCAACTTGTTGGCAACAAGCAAGCAACGGTAATCTAATGAAATCAAAAACAATAATGGAGCCAATATCAATTTTTGAAATCAATATGAGAATGCAACAACAACGGCACTCTTCAAATGCTATATGAGAACACGCATATATACACATATGAATGTTTGTATTGCTAACAAGTCGATAAGTTTCTGAAAGCACTTCCGCTTAACACACCCACCCCTCCTCCCATTGTGTCAAAGATAACAAAGAACTCATTAGGAAATCATTGTGTGACCCCAACTAGTGAATAGCAACAACAACAATAAAAGAAGAACACATGTGTGCTGCCGCTAAATGCTTTTGGAAAATGGTCTCAGTTTTTGTATTTCCATTTTCACTCTCCTTTCACCATTGTTGAAAGCAAACGTTTGGGCTTGCAACTGTAAATCGAAGGGGATGCACCAAAGTCATCAATAAAGTGGCACACTGGGGACGTATTATTATTGGAAGGGCAAATGCTGAGCATGCAAAGTATAGTATGTAGCACTCAACAAAGATCTCCAAACGACAGCGAATTGACGAAGCAAGGAAACTTAAGCGACTTTTAAGGCGACATTTTAAGAGTCATTGCTGGTGTCCTGAGTGTTACTCAATTAGTTTTCAAGGGTCAAGTTGTTCACACGACCAAGTAAAGTTACCAGAAATTAGTTGCCATCATTAATTTTGGAATATTTCAGCGAAAAGATAATATAATTTTTCAGTTAGCGCTCAAATTGTTAAATGACATTCGGACTATTAATTTTAGTTTAACTTTTATGATACATAAATGGGATATTTCTACAACCTTACATACGAAAAACTTGAAAAATTACTTTGAGTTCTTAGAAAACTATCGAAATCATCGCGTTCGCAACAAATTATTTCGTGTGACATTAAAGTGTCATAAAGTTAATAACACATTGTGTCAGTATTGACAGCTGTCGCATAAGCTGTCAAATGACACAAGCGCGTGGCAATAATGAGCATCAATTACTAATAGAACGGTGTATCATTGCAGGCGCATAGACAAAGTACTTTCTTCACAAGTTTAGTGTCATTCTATTGTGTCTACGTATTTTGCTAGGTCGGTAGGACTGTCCTTAGTTACTATGCCAAATATGTGCGCTATCTGTCAACCACTTTGTTTACAGCAGCTGCTTAGTCGGTACACCTCAGTATTGAATTGGGATTTTTGCAATTGATAAAAATATCGAGCAAAGAATTTGTCTCATATTTTGTATTTTTAACCAAATTTCTTCTGCGGAATCATTGCGAATGTTAGAAAATGCTTAAGGTGATTCAGTGGTACGAAGCCTTCAAAGACGATCGAGTGATCGTTGAAAACATGTCTCGTTCTGGACGACTTCGACCTCTTCAACCGATGGAAACATTAAAAAAGTGAAGAATATGGTGCTTGAAAACCGTCAGGCAAGTGTTATAAAGATGGTAGGAGAGGTGGACATCTCTCGCGAGTCCGTTCCAAGGATTTTGATAGATATTTTGTGTATGAAACGCGTTCTTGCTCGACTTGTCCGATAAAGCTGTATGTTTTCAAAAAGGGTACGATTATGACCGAATTTAAAGCCAAAAATCAAAAACCGTTTTCACCAGATTTGGCTCCGTGTGATTATTTCTTGTTCCCCAAACTGAAATTGCCATTCCGTACTACCCGTTTTCAGTCGATCGAAGAGATAAAACTAAATTCGCTGAAGAAACTAAGGGCATTCCCAAAAAGTGCTTAAAAAAGGTGTTTCGAGGACTGAAAAAATCGTTGTCATAAGTGTATTACATCTGGTTGAGACTACGAAGGCGTCAAAATAAATTTTGATGAATATTTTTATATATATTTTTCCTTTTATTTACAATTTCCGGGTACTTTTGTCATAATTTAAGTATAAATGCTTTTGGAAACACTAGGTCTATCTGGTCTCAACGCCAATGAAGACACAACTGTCGAAAAATGATCCCTGATTGGAGAAAGTATAAACTATAAAACTTTCCCTAATATGTGAGGAAGAAATTTTCAACAATGTAAACATATTTCCAAAAAATTCGCATTAAATGGTTAATGATTCGTTAAGAGATCTAAGATTTCAAAATAATCTGCAGACAAATTGGCTTCAGGAATAAAAATGGAGTTCCATCTTATGATAGAGCATTTTTTATGTGATTGAACAACGAATTTGTTTGAAATCTTATAGAATCATAGCAACATTTTCCAGAATTACGTAGGAAAATGTTGCAGAAGTATTTTGGGAAGTCTACTTTATTACGAACACAAGGGTTTGAGTGGCACAGAGCATTCGGTGAATGTCATCAATCCCCCTCCGTTAATGTTAATAACGTTGAAAAAGTTAAAGAACAAATGCTTGAAAATCGACGTGTTGGCAACAGAGATATAGTAGAGGATCTTAACATTTCTTATGGATCGACGCAACACATTTTGCTTAATGTTTTGGGTTGCTTCATATGCCAATGTAAGACTCGTACCAAAAAACTTGACTACGCCGTCTTAATCTAACATGATTGTGACTGACTTTTTGGCGAACCACGAAACGAGAGTCACGGCATAGTCACCATTATCGTCAGATTTGACTCCCTTTGACTTTTTCCGATGTTGGAAACTGAAAAATCCATTTCGGGATGCACGCCATGAGTCCATTTACCCAATATATAAAAATCAGCAGACAAACTGTTCGCATCGTAAACAAACAGCTGCCAAATACATACTACTTGACATAATATATATGGAGATCAAACTTTAAACGAACAAAAAATAGGTTGTATGTAACCCTCGAAAAAAAATTATCGATTCGGTTAAGTCTGAGTCAAATTTGATCATGACTGTATTTGGCGACTGAATTCTTTGATTATATTCTTTACATAACTCTCAAATTGTTCATATATTTTCCAAATTTTTGGTTACACACGCTTTCTATATAGTTTTTGTTGCTTTTTATATTTTTATTGTTTTTCCTCAACACTAAATGCGTTTAGTTGTCAATTTTCGTACATAAAGCATTAAATGTTTATGTTTTTATTTTGATTACCTGCTGCTGTTCGCAATCAAATGCTTGATGCCTGTTTTTAGTGTTGTTGTACACCGTCCCAGCATTTCAGCTAATTTTTCTCTTACACGCTAACAAATGACATCACTGACAGGTGTTCATTAATTTGTCAACGCTCGGCCAATTTGAAGTAGAGCAAGCAATGCTTATGGCGATTTGATGTCAAAACAAGAAGAGAGAGAGTCAATTTGGCTTATAGTATGTGAACAATATAGGTCAGAGATGTACAAAAATTAATGGACAATATTTTTAAGACAAATCTTCTTTTATAGTATATTGAATATATACAAAAAATCGCAGATTTTTAGAAAAAAATTATACATTATTATTTGTTAATAGTATGCTTTTTAGACTACCACATATTGCAATTTAGTTGTTGAATGTGGACGGTATAGCGGGTGCTCGGACTGACGTATGGAATGACTTGGCGAATTTTACGTCGAGATCTTAAACTGAAAGCGCACAAAATACAGCTTGTGTAAGAACTGAAGCCGCTGACCTTCCCAAGCGACATCGTTTCGCTCCATGGGCTCTTGAAAAGTTCTAAGTGGTCCGTTGGAATCATCGGTCCATATTTCTTCAAAAATAATGCCGGTGAGAACGTAACCGTCAATGGCAAACGCACCCCGATAACAAACTATTTGATGACTGAAATTGAAGGTCGTGATCTCGGCGACATTCGGTTTCAACAAGACGGCGCCATTTCCCACACACCCTATCAATCAATGGATTTTTTGAGAGAATATGATATAATATAATGAGCAGATAATTTAACGTTTTGGGTCGGTCGATTGGTCACCAAGATGTGTGATACCACTTTTTCTTGTGGGGATATGAAAAGTCTAAAGTCTATGCAGACAATCCCGCTTCGATTCCGGCACTGGAGCAAAACATCACGCGTGTCTTTTGCCAGCTACTAACCCAAATGCTCGAACGAGTCATCGAAAATGGACTCATGGGAGGGACCATCTGAGACCTAGTCACGCCCAACATTTGAAAGAGATAATCTTCAAAAAATAAATGCCAAAGAATGTTCTTTCGAGTGATAATAAATATTACCCATTAAATTTGAAGCTTCTAAGTTTTTTCTTTAAAAAAGTAGGAAATCACGAAATGGATCTCCCTTTGATATCAAAACTTTGCATTTTACGATATTAAATTCGATAGTGTCTTGGTAGATATATATATTAGTGCCTAACCTTATATGTAGTATCTAATATATCGAAATAGTGAGGAAGTTAAATTTTCTTAAAGTTTGGTATCTGGTTACACCAAAAAGGTTCCTTAACAGAAATCACAGAAATTTCGTGCCGGATTGTCCAAACATGCTTTAGTGATATGACCCGTCAAACCATTATATGGGTTCCTGAACTTTTTACTTGCAACCAATTGTGGAAAACTCATACCAAATATAATATCATAGTCAAACTCATCACGCTCTCAGTTTACATGCGGTTTCACCAAATGGATTAGTTTTACTGATTCGACTGGTACACGCTAATTTTGTACTAGAAAGTGGACAAATATTATACTAAGTTAATACCTTCTCCAGTTTAACAACTCCAGAATATTTGAAGGCCAGAAAACAGAGTTAAGGTCTGAAGTAGGAATATTTTAACCTGAATATTCAAACGACTATAGGATAATACCTTAACAAATTTCTTCCCAGTTAATTCCTTCAGCTTCATCTTTTTGGTAAATTTTATAAAATTTTACCAAGTTTTTATAAGCAAGAAGATGTTTCAAAATTAAAATCACAAACTAAACAGAAACAAAAAACACTTGAGAGGTTTTATACTTCGATTGGATATATACCGACAAGCATTGGTTCTGAGTATAAATATTGGAATTTATATATTCCAGGCATAGATAATATGAGGGCCTTTTGTTGAAACAATTTATCTGTCATATGAATAATCACTCAAAAACGAACACAATTGCTAAGTAATTACAAAATATCCATATATTTTCAAGGAAATATAAATGAAATAAGCTTTCTTCCAACGGAGCTCATTAAAAAGCCGGTCCGACGCTTGTTGACTGCGAGTTGAATAACAATTTTGGGCATATCAACTCAACAGCGCTGCCGAAAAGGACATTCAACCGAAAACATTTTAACCTAATGAACTTGTTTTCGGTCGCACAAGTCATGCTCGACAATAAATAAACGAATGAGCTGCACATGTGGCGTCGGACAAATCTACTAAGTTGGATAACAAGCTTACTGGCATTATATGTATGTCTATGAGCATTTGTCTATATTGATGCTATGACAGCTTTTTCATTACGTACAAAACAAATCGGCAAATAAATGACTTGTGCTCGGACAGAGTGAAAAAATGGCGCATCATCAATGTCATTGAGGTATTACAGGCGATACAAAGGACAGATGTGGGGACTTTTGTGAAAAGTCGGAATAAAAAAGTTAGAAAGAAGCAAAGAGAGTTAGAAGGATAGAGAGGTGGAAGATGAGAGGCAGTGAGGCTGTTAAAACAGGTAACGAGCACAAACAAATCCGGTAATTCATCCATCATTGATTAAAAATCGAAGCAAAACACAGCACAGCAATAAACAAAGGCAACAAAAATAGAAAAAGTCAAAATACGAAAAAAACGTCAAAAACGACAAAAAAGAAAAAAAACGTAAATAAAAAGGCTACTGAAAAAGTATGGAAAGCCACATGCGACCAAACAAATCAAATTTCATGAAATTTGGTACAACAAAAAAGCGGACTTTGTCAGGACAAAGGACAGCAAAGCTAACGACCACAATGAGTGACTCTGGGAGGGCCAGTGAGGGGCTAGAGTGGAAATTGATTTGTCAGATGTAACGTGAGTTTTGACGACCACATTGCTGTTTTTTGCATCACGCCACAACTCCACACAATATAGTTGGACGCCACAGCAACAACAATAAAGCTTGCCTCAATTATATATAAATATAGAAGTTGCCACATGCCACCAAGCTACGTGCGCTAAACGCGAATTCGTTGCCTCAAATTGAAAACTTTGAAGTCTTTTACGCGATTGATAAATAAAAACATGGCGAACGGGATGAAAGAACAGCAAAAAGGGAAGAACAAAACCGAAAACCTCCGACCAGAAACCAGCGAATAATAGTCAAACAAAAGTCCAGTAGTGGCCACGGTAATAAAGCAGTCAAATACAGGCGCCAGCAACAACAATGAAAGGCCAAATGCAAAAAAATGCTAAATAAATAATAAACATCAAGGACATTGAGTAGCAATGACAAGGACGACAGTCAGCGGCGGTAAGTAGAGAGAGAGTAGAGAGCACAGGGAGGGCAGGAAAAAAACAAATGATGTTGCAATGGCTGGAAAAAACCGGGAAAATACAAGCTGTGGCAGTAACTGGGATGCAAAGGAATAAATAAAAATAAAAATGTCTACTTGAAAATAAAAACGAACTGAAAATAAAAATTTAAAAATGAAAAATAAAGAAATCATTAGCTAACACGAGTCCCCGTTTTTATAGCAACTTTTTTGCAATTCATCAAAAAAGTAGAATCAGTAAAACAAAACAGAAATACAATAAAAATAAATCAATCGCACCAACTGGGCATTAGGAGACTAAAGCAGCATTGCAACATGAAAATAATATCGCCACAAAAGAAAGAAAAATCAACTGGATGGGAGAGTCAAGAGCACGTGGTCATACTCTTCTGACGACTGAGATCAATCATCGTATTGGGTGTACTTAATATTCGTCCCAATAGACTTTACTTGTAAATATATATGGAGCCTAAAGAGTCCATGTTAAGTGTGCCGCGATTGAGATAGAAAAGTTTCTGATTAGCTTAAAGGATATCGGCAATTTATTGATTCAATTATTTAATGCTCAAGGAAGCTGGGTATAACAAAGACGCTTTTTCTCTGCTCACATACTGACGAAGAATATGTGGATAGGAAGTCGTTGGAGAAGAGACGCTTTGAGTTTTACATGATTGGTTCGAATCTAGGAGGCAAAGTTCCGAGGATAGTTTTCTGTAGGGTCAAGTTTTCTTCTAGACTACCAGACCACTGTAGTGCTTTTCAGGTTGGCTACTATTTGGGTAGCACCAAAAGTTAAATAAGTGAGACCTCTTTCAAGGCGGTGAACATTCATTCCGACATCAGAGCGGCAATACTCTCTAACAGTGCACTCAAAGTTAGCCAAGAAGTGTCTGTCTTGACTAGAAATAGAATCATTGTAACTGCAAAGCCAATGAGCTAGTAAGAGGAATGCTCTTGTCCAATTTACATCGGAGTGGGATCTCAGTTGTCCTCTTGTGTTCTAATACTGGGCCTATGGACCTCGCGTGAGCTTAACAGGTTTTGGTCCATGACTACCGCCTGTGCGACTGCAAGATCCTTTTTGATCTAGAGTAGTAGGCAGGAGATCTGCTGAACTACTTCCTTCTACCTTAGCAAAGTTCATCTTATCGCAATGGTAATAGCTATTACTGAACGAATCCGTGCGGTAAGTATAAGAAACTTGTCGGAAGCAATTTTCCAAAGTTATATGGAAGACGATGAGGTGGAAACAACCAGGTACTTTCTCTTCCATGTTTCAGCCTATGCACAACTGAGCTTGAAACGTCTCGACAGTTTTATCTTCGGCGAAACAGGATAGTCGAGACTGACATTTGTTGCTTTGAAAATTTTGTGATATGCTGAAGCACTTTGTCGGATCGGCGTTCTAAGCTGCCTAAGTGAGATATCTGTTAGAATCGACCTCTTAATCTAACCTAACATAGTTTATTACCCCTAGAGTGCTAACTATCCAAACATATCACCGAAACCGAATCCGATTTGTTTGATTTAACTATGTAAAGGTGTTTAAGCAGGTATTTTTAAGGGTTTTCTATCCCAATATTGGAATTAAGGTGTCTTCATGACATACTTTTCATTAAGAAAACCAGGAAAAAGGAAGAAAAGAAGATCGGTGTTTTCAGATTCAGAATCAGAGAAAAACTTCGATTGACGAGAGAGATCCAAGACCTAAACATTTTGAAGAACTAAATTTTACAATGGAAAGGAACTGAGGTGCTATAAACAAATTAAGTCTAATTCCGATCTATTTAATTTGTGAATCTGCAGTCAATAAAAAAAAAATATTTTTTTAGAAAAAATTGCTGAAGATTATTTAAATTCTTCGGCAGTTTTTAAACAGTATCCTTCTGGCCCTGCCGTAACCTCCAGCCAACTCCCTGAATGTGTACCACTATCAACCCTTACAACATTCACTTTTTAAATTTTAATTAAAACACAATTAATTAATTATAAACACCTCAGGTAATGCGCAATATTATTATGCCTTCCAACACTTCCACTTTATTTCCTCATTTCCTTTGTTTCAACTACCAAAGGACTGCCGCCATAACTTCAAAACGAGATAAAAATCTTTAATAGATTTCCGCTTCATTACGCTCAATAACGGTTTCTAAAGCTGCGGCAAACATGAATGAAAATGCTTTAGACCGTTAGTGGGCGGCTAATAAAGAAGAAAACCCATTGAAGATAATAATCATAGGTGGAAAGTAGGAAACACTAGTTGTAAGCAGCAGAGAAGAATGGGAAGAAGTGGAAGAATAAAGAGATGAAGCTGGCATAAAAGCACAACATCGATGAATGCTTACCGCCGGCAATGAAGAAGGTGAATGCAAAGGCTTTGTATGACTGCCGTTAGCAAACGTCAATGCAAGGTGGGGACCACTTAATTAAAGTCGCACACACCTCTCGGATGCATCTATAATTTCCCACGTCGTAGGTGTTGGTTCTGCTGGTAGGACTAATAAAGTTTTGCTCAACTGAAGTGGAAAGAAGAGATAAACCGACTTTCAGATTTGTATGTTTGTGTATATTTTCTTTAGAAACATAACACGCTTTACACTTTAAGTAATCTAGATACTCCGTGGATTTTTGGAAAATCTGGGTTTTTTGGAATGTTTCTGCTAATTTCGTCATGGTTAGGTGGTTAAGGTTTTCTTAGTCGAACTCTTCAGCTGTTAATTAGCAAAACCCGTAAGAACTTCCAGAGGTCTCGAGGTTTTTAACTATTCTAAAAAGGTAGACGCCTAAGTAAAGAATTAATCTAAAAACCGACACTTGAAGGAGACTATGTACTTGGACAACCATGTGAGCTGTCTTAGAAAACTGCAAGAGGAAGTAGCTCAAAAAAAGCCCGAAATTCGTTCAACGAATTCTAAGGCAAAGCAGTATGTCCAACTTCGAAAGCCTTTATCAAAGTGATTAATCTTCGAATAAGGCAACAGTAGAGCTGTAGACGCCTTCAGATAAGGCGTCTAATTCTATCTAAATATTGAGTTAGGGTTAGAGCCCTTTCTAACGACCTTCTTTAGTGGCTTCAAAAAGGCAACTTTATATGAACTAAAGAAATATCTTTGAAAACGAACATCGCATCACAGAGATAATCCCTCTGATTTTGTGAAAAAACGTTTGCTCTCTTCAAAGTCACTCAGCTCACCATTTCTTTCTCTCTCGAATGGTGTATATACTAGGAGATCGTCTTAGGAATATTTTTCAAAACCACCGAACCGAACCGAATATACGACGGTGTTTCGGATATCGAACATCTAGTGATTTGAAAGAGGTAGAACCTCAGAAGTCTACATTGCAGCTCTGAACCTCCTAGAATCAAAAAGCCCTCGACAACTTCAAAATATCCGCAAAGTTTACGAACTTTCATTAGTCCAACCATCAAATAAGCCGCCAATTGGCGTAACCCCTCAACTCGCTCAAACATATGCACTTACTTCTAGGTATAAATATCAACACAACAGCTTCCTTCGCAACACAATATGGTACAAAAATCTAATTTAAACGTACCTGGCATAATAAGCAGCCGCGGCCATCGCCTGCGCTGTCTCCAAACGCACCTCGATCTTACCGTGTCGATACGGTAGTTTCGCCGTGCCATCCTCTTCGAGTACGAGCACGTCCTGGAACTCGCCGGTATCCTCCTCGAAAACGATTGGCAATGCAGTTGGACGTGATGGATGCAAATTGGATATGTTATTGCTGTTGTTGTTGCCAATGCCGCCAGTATGGTTGGCATTATTATTATAAGCGGTTTGTGGAGCTTTGTTGGCGCCGCCGCCACCGCCGCCGCTGTGTGCCGTTAATGAGGTAGCATGCGAATGTAACAAACCGGCTTGTTGTAACATCAACTCCACCGAGCTATCGGAAACATCAATGGACGTTGCGCAGATGGAGTTTGAGTTGGCTGTCGTCGGCGGTGCGGACGGTGTGCTGGTGGCATGCACCGTTGCTTTTGTGGTGGTTAATGCGACTGCAGATTGGGTTATCATATTTTCAACAGGCTTTTGTTGGCTGTTGTTGGTATTAGTAAATTCTTGTTGTTGTGATTGGGACTGCAGCTTTTGTGCGCCGTGTTGGTCCGCATGGGCACCCAAAGGATGCTCGCGCACTTGTGGGTGATTGGGACGTTGGTGTTGTTGCTGTTGTAAATGGTGTTGAGGCTGACGCTGAGCAGTTGTCTTTAACGCAGACGCTTGTTGTTGTTGACGCTCGCGCAACTGCTGATAGAGGTAAGGACGTTGCTCACCGTCCGCCTTCGTGCGCTGTTGCGGATTATACTGTTGTTGTTGCTGCGGTGGCAGCTTTGGTATTGATTGCTTTGCCGGACCCGCAGCTGGTGGCGCCACGTATGCGGGCGGTTGCATGGGCAATAATTTTCTGTTCAGCTTGCCATTGCCGCCCAACTGACCTGCATCCATTTTGCTTTGACTACCATTCGTATTCGCTGTTGTTGTTGTACGTTTATTGCTACCGACCTTTGCGGCGGCGGCAACCAAACGCTTTCTCAACTGCCTCGATGGTGGCAGTGGTGGTGCTTCGTCCTCACCCCCAGCTTCGGCAGTTTTCGCATTTTTTGGTGGCGGCATTGGGGGTCGCTCCTTGATCGTCTCGTAGACGTGATTGAGTGGCGCGGGCGGTAGTGGCGGATTGGCCGTTGAAGCTGCATCAGATTGCAAGAGGAAGTGTTTACGGCTATCTACAGGCTCAACATACGCGTCGGAGAATTGGAAGTGTTGCTGATAAGATGTGTAGGAGCCGAACTCTTTTGGTGGAACCGACTCGTTTTGGCCACTTGCGTTGCTAGGTGGTGCCGCTAGCGGTGGTGGTGGTGGCAACTTTAAGAAATGTACCGGCTTTTGTGCAACATGTTGTTTGTTGCTGCCATGTATAGGCACAAATGTTGCCAGCGCGGAGTTGCCACCTTCCTGGGTTCCGAAAGAATGGTGTTGCTGTGCCTGCTGATTGCCGAAAGACAGAAAATGGCGCGGTGATTGCTGTGCATGCTGCTGGTTTCTCTGCTGTTGTTGTTGGTACTGAGCCGAGGAGCTCGCAAAATTAAGCTCCACCTCCTGCCCCACCTGCCTTGCAGCCAAGAAACGATGCTGCTGTAGGTGATGCCTCGGCTGTAATTGTGGTTGTTGCTGCAGCTTATTCGCTTGTTGTTGCTGCTGCTGTGGTTGTTGTTGTGACTGATGCGGTCTTTCTTGGCTATGCTCGGCCTGGAACGTCGTCTGGTTCAAGAGATGCCGTTCGTAAATATCATTCAATAGATTTGTAGCGGTTTTGGATATTTGATTAAAATTTGGTTGCACTTGGTTGTGTTGCTGTTGTTGTAAGGGTATACGGCTCGCCTTCGTCGGCGATACATCGCGTTGTGGCCCACCATTTGCATTGATTTGTTGCATTGCCGGGCGGCCATGGTTCACTGCAGTGGCAGCCACCAATGGTTGCGGCATTGACACCGCAATTGATTGCTTCGGTGCTGTGTCAACGGTGCTCGGTTGTTGCAATTGCTGTTGTTGCTCGTTCCAATTACGCGTCGTTTTGGCTAGTTTTTGTGCGGCACTCGAGTTTTCATTGCCGACTGATTGCTGCTGCTGCTGTTGTTGTTGTTGTTGTTGCAGCTGATGTTGTAATTTACGTTGCTGCTGATACTGATGATAGCTTTGACGTTGCTGATGGCCACCACAAGCTGTAGCCTTTTGTGGACCATCACGTCTAGCGGCCGAGGTACTGCCTGCCCCATTGTGTCTCGCCCGATGCACTGAGGCCTGCAAAAGATTAAAGACGTTAAATGATTTAGGATGGACATTTTGTTGAACACACTTTCAGTAAATGGTGATCAGGGATTTACAAGTCTTTCAAAATTCAAAACTGTCGTATATTTTTAATCTGAATTGAGATTAATATTCTAGATAGAATCCGGGCCGATGGAGAAGAAGTGCGTCTTCTGTTAGGGAGGTATGCTTCCACTTCGACAGCAGCGCTGCTGTACAGGCCTTGAGCTCACTGACAGGAACCCTTATTCAAATTCTATCAGTAAATTTAAGTTATAAATATCCGAGTAGAATCACCCAGGCTTGATCCTGTCGTAGCCATGGCACAAATTCCTATATCTTCTTATGCCTTTGACTTTAGCCGAACATATCATAAAGATACGATGTTTTCAGACTTCCAATCCAGGTTCAACAGTTTTCTATCGTCTGTTGTTGATGCCAGAGAAGTAAGAAAGCCTACTTGAACAAATCAAGCAAGAAAAAGTACAGAAACGACTTGAGGTACTTGTTAAGAAATAAAGCTGTTTAAAAAAATATAACGGCGAATTTAGCGGCTTTTGAATGAGGTATTAGATATTGAAACAAAAAAGTTCTTAGTATTTTATTGAATTGTGGTTATAGAAGAGCGATAAAAATCCTTTAAAAGTTCTTTTTGTACTTTATATTTTCAATGAAACTAAAGAGAAGTGGTTCAGCTTGAAATCTATATGACTTCAGAAAGAACAATTTTTCGAGGCTGGACGGTTTTACATTATTTAGTGACTGTTAATTTAATAGAGGCCAGGAGCTAAGTGTCTAAGTATTGATCTCGCGAAGTCGAAACAATTAAAAAGGAAGTGTTGAGGTGTTTCTACCTCGCCTTCTTCCAATTAGAACCCTAATCTTAAGGTCGTCCTTGAGCCAAAACGATCTTACGATAGCTTATAGCTGATGACAGTCAAACACTGACGAAGCTCACGTAAAGCGCCACAAAGAAATCAATGAGATTTCTAGACCTAGAAAGAGCACAATTTTTTTCGTTTTGGATGCTGTCATTGAATCGTAAGCTTTTGACGGTCATGAAAGAAGATTAGGTTAGGTTCGGCTAGGTCAAATAGCTAATAGAAGAGAAAAGAAGACCTCCTTTGTTCGAACTTGCAAATTAGCAAAATACCTCCCAAACGAGAAATTGTCAAGTTCTTCCATACAGCTTCTGCAAATGGCGTATAATAAGATTCTCAACCTTGCAGTATTGACGCCAAAAGAGCAATGTCCTGTTAAAAGCCCCAGAACTAGGAAGAGGCTAGCCTTACTGAGGGCAAAGAGATTACTAGATCTTGGACCAAAAGGCTTTCGCGACAGCGCATGTACCGATACCGGTGGCCCTGCGTTTGTCATGCTTTCGCGAAGCCCAGCAATCTAGTAGCAGAACACTGGGAGTATGGGAGCACCGACCTGCTGGCATTTTACCAATAGCGGTTCTAGGGTGCCTTTCCTTGCTAGTTCATCAGTTTTACAATTTCCTTCGATTCCGCCATGGCTCGGCACACATACTATTATTACAAAGACACGCGGTCCTATTGATAGCGACGTTAGGCACTCCTTGTCCAACCCTGAACGCACTGTACATAAGTTCAAGGCTACTACCGTTCTGCTATCTGAATGAATGAAGTTGCACTTCCGAGCAGCAGATCTACTGCTACCTTAATGGCTGCAACCTCGGTTTGAAAGGCACTGCAATAGTCAGGAAGTCTGAAACTGGAGTTGATAGACAGCTCCTGACAGTAAATCCCTCCACCAATCTTCTCCCAAGCTTTGACCCATCCGTAAAGAAGCCTACTGCTCGTCTCCTTCAACAACTTCTTCCCACCCATAGCTCTGTCGTCGGTATGTAGTATGGGCAGAGAAGGGGCCGCCAGAGTTTGGTTTGGAGGCTCCATGATCTAAGTGATCCGGTACGTAGTCAAAGTGTGTGAGATTATCCGGATGTTCAGATACGTATTCTTATTAGCCCAGATTCAGCCACTTTCGCAGTCATACACCTTCCGACAATGTCTGCGGATACTATGTGCAAGTTGGCGTTAAGTGTCATGGTTGGAGTGGATTTTAGTGCATCACACATGCAGATCACCGCCATCTGTTGAACGCTCTCGAGTTTCTTTGCAAGTGTGATATTTGCTAGAGCCCTCCGTCACATAAAAACTCCATAGAACATAATTAGGCTTGATTATGGTGTCATAGAGCCAGAGAATCACTTTCGGTGAGAGACCCCACCTTTTGCCAATGACTCCTCTAACGCAGTATAAGGCAATCGATGCCTTGTTTCCTCTCTCTTCGATATTCGGCCTCTATGAAAGCTTCGTGTCCAGGGTGAGCCCTACATGCAGACGGATGTCTCCCATTGCGGCAGCGGTGCTCTTTCCTTACTTTCGACTTGTTAACTAACACATAATATAAAAATCGATCAGATCAAGTGCTCGCAGAGCAAAATATTCTTATTAAATACCGGATTTCATCAAGAAGTTTTCACTAAAATTACCCAACTCTTCCCTTATGCAAGAAAGTACAATTTAGAGTTCTAGAACTATAACATTTGGATGTCTATAACTATGACTACTCTGAAACCATGCGAGAGCACACTTTCCGTCCAAAGAATATGTTTTACGCTCACTTTTAGACGCTCACCTTCAATACACGCGCAATTCCCCAAGAAACAATATAGATACGCCCGACTCTCTGCTTCCAAGCATGAAATCATATTAAACTTTATTATGTAAATCACTTGAAATTTCATGTTTACACGCTGCGCAGTTGTTCTGTGATTGCCACCGAATCGGGAGCTTAAATGCTCATTTTACGACATCACGTCTCATCAATTTAAATGCGAACACACGAAAATCGTCGCCGAGCACAGACACAATTAAATCATTAAAATCGTCAAGCAAGATGCACCGACATGCAACTGCAACATGCAGCGGCGACAAGTCTTCAAGCAGTAAAAACGCCAATGACGGAGCGGATATCGGGCAATGAAGCGACGCGTGCGTGTGTGTTGCTGCAACACGCGCTAAATGTGGAAGAATTTAGTGCACACGCACACACATGCACCCACATAGCAAATTGTAAATAAATATGACATAGCGACTGTTAGTGCAGCGGGGGTGAGGAGGCCGAGCGTGCGTGTGGAATTTGGATTTTTATTACAAGTGTAGCGTGTGGCTGGTCGCATGCCGCACGCCACATACCGCATTGACATCGTAAAATTTACTATGAAAATAAAGCGGAGAAAAACAATCACACACACATACACACAAATGAAAATTTCAACAATAAAAACAACAAGCAGTTAGAACAATAGTCGTCGCTATCAAAACGGAGAATTCCATCAAAATCCTGAGCAACAAAAAGTCAAAACGCCAACAAATCAGACAATGAAACATTTGTATGTATATGTGAGTGAATATGTGTAAGTGTGTGTGTGCTGTCAAGGAATGCACTTGTAGAGTCTGTGGCTGGCGTGCATGAAATGCGCAATGCCAAGTGTTGGTGTTAGAGCTGCGGTAAAAGTGTGACATGTGGTTGCATGCCACACGAAGTTGTAAAGTTGGCAAGCCATTGAATAAAGTGACGGAATTTTATTTTAGGAATTTATTGTTTTAATTTTTTACTTATTATTGCACAAACGTATATGTATGCAGTAGGTCTTGATTCCATATATATACATACATCAAATGTACTACTGTGAGCAAAAAAATAATAAGACCTTTTAGTTGAATTTCGAGAGAAGCCCCATTCATCGAAATATGTGCCTTCTAGGTTGGTGAGACTGTCAGTGACATCTGTACCAATTGTCACATCAAAATAGTTATTAGTGATTAACAGTTAGATATTTTACTGGCATCGTTGGAATATCAGAAGGATCAGTGAAAGATTATTTTGAAAATGTGAAAGCACCATTGGTTCCAAAATTAGTAAATATTTCAAAAACAGCGTCTGGTTAACGTCTGTGAAATAATACTTTCCGACTACCAGAATCTCAAGAAACGTATTATTTCTGGCGATGAGCCTTGGGTCTATGCCTACGACCCGGAAACAAACGATCAATCGGCTGAATATCATGGCAAAGGTTAGCCGAAGCTGCAAAAACCATTATGAGACTAAAAATAGTGCCTTCATGGCTATAACTCATCGAGACACCAAATATATGGATCACAGTAAACATTATTGTTTTTTACCCAACATATCGGTCATCGGAGTGCAGCCCTGTTATCTATCGGGCTCAATTAGCACTTGATGTGCCATTTTGATACACTATTCGTAGAACCTCCTGCATCTGCTATTACGTTTCACCTTCTCTCTCAAACCATTTTAAGGTTTCGATGAAACTACTTATGTCTGATATTCTTTTAGTGGAAAGCCATTCAAGGTTTGGTGCTTGATGGATTCCAAGTGTTTTATGTCGGATCTGTGCTAGAGCTGGGCATTCGCAGAGAAAGTGGAAAGATGTCGTTGTAGGGCATACCCATTTTGGACGCATGTTCCCCAAATGGCCGGTGCCCTGTTATGGTAGCTGTTACTCTGTAGATACTTTTTCTTGACCTATTTAATAAGTCGTTGGTTCTTTTCCTGTCATATGTTGGCTATAATTGTTTAGTTATGACGCATTTTGTAATGTTTTTCCACCTGTTATTTGCAACTTGTTGATCTCTCCTTTGATCGATCCTAGCGGGCTTGGTATTAGTTCCGCCTCGGATTCGTTGAGGAAAGCTCCTGCCTTTGCCAACTCATCTGCTTTTTTCTTACCGAAAATGTTCCTGTGGCCGGGAACCCAGATCAAGTCTAGTTGGAGCTTGTCTTTTCTTGAGCTTAGTGCTCTCTTGCAGTAGTGAACTATACTGGAATTTGTCATGGGTGAAGACAAGGCCAGGAGCGCTGCCTCGCTATTCGTAAATATAGTTGCCTTATTTACATATATTCTCGTGGTTTTCTAATAGAACTTCGCAGGCTTTTTCTATGCCTAGTACTTCTGCTTGGAAGATGCTAGCCGAGTTCGGTAGACGTATAGAGAGAGATATGCATAGATCAGCGGAGAATACCTCCGTGCCTACTCCGCAGTCCATTTTGGACCCGTCGATATAGATTGAGATGGTATCCTCCTCTCCTATTGAACCTCTTCTCCATTCTCGTCTAGATGGTATCCTCACCTGGAAGTGTCTATTGAAATCTAGCTTGGGGAGAATGTAGTCTGATTTATTAGCCCCCATACGCTCAATATAAATATATTCGAACTGGCGATTGACTTAATAGGGCATCCATTGGTCAATATGTAAATGATGAAATAATCTTTAATAATAAGGGCCATTCCCTTGGGTACAACTTGTATATATGTTTGTATATCATTTTATTATTACTTTTATGCCTCAGTGATCATCGAAAAATTCTAAGCTAAGGGGTAACGTTTTTATGGACCGTTCAATATTATGAATTTTCAAAATATTTTTTCCTTGAATACTTACAAAAACTGGCGCCTCATTAGCCGATGAGTCCCCATCACTGCATCTGTAATGAGAAGAAAAATACGTTATGATATCATTTGAACAGATATTGACGCTTAAAATAATTTAATAGCCCAGCATGGACCTTAAAGACATTACTTAATAACTAATTAAAAGCTATTTGCCATATTTTCCAATAAATCTTTTAATTAGAAATTAAAATAAATTAATACATAATGCATATAATATATATGTTAACTCAGAATGCAATTCATGCTCAGAAATTGCAAATATCAGCGATAGATGGCGCAAAATGAAAGACAATTTCAGTATTCCACCTCCGTTTATCTAAATGGATTATCTAGCTAAGCCGCAAACCTACTTGACATAAGGCACTCAGAGTGGCTCTCAAAGTGTGAAAATTTCTGTTCTCGTTGGGTTTTGTCTCAACTTTTTCGGAGTCTCCGTTGGGTTAGCTCGTAAATTGTTTGAAACTTTGCTAAATTGGGAATACATAAGATGTTGAGAAGACTTTTCGGTCAAGGGAAAATAAAGTTTTTGTGAGAGAACAGAGAAAATTATTTTACGTTCTCTGGGAAAAAATTACGAGACACACGTATTTGCGTAAGCTGCCGAAATTTCATTTCATTTATGAACTGGTTTTTCCTAGAGGCAGAATCAAGTCATAAGAATTGAGAAGCTATCTCTTGAATTAGTGGATTCAGTTTTCAACCTCAACGTCTTTTAAGGATGTAAGGAGTAAACACCAGAGTAAAATATGCCACTTAGGTTATGAACGTTATTGAAAAAAATAGTATACGGAGATAATTTATACGAGAGTAAAGCACTAGGCAGCAATATTGGATATAATGAGGTAAGAATCTAAATCAAGTGCGTTTGTTAAACCTAAGGAGCGTCCAAGGACTGGATGCTAAGAATTTTGAAGCGGTTGTCTGAACATAGGCTCTAATTTGGTGCCGTAATTTTAAAATACCACGCCCGGTGTAGATAATTAAAAATACTCAAACCAGAAACAGAGAAAATTCTTTCATAACGATTAAATGACCTGAAAGGTTTATTCTCTTGATCACATTCTCAGAAGAACCAGTGAAATTTACACAAAATGAGATCCTTCCCTCAAATAATCATTCAGAAAATCCGAAAATCAATGATAAGAGCCTGCCTATTCAGGGCAAGAAATCGTTTGGTCTTAGGATTAGAATATGAAAAAGCTGTCCGAAGGGTTATACTCGGCCGCAAATGCATTTTTGGGATCACTTCAATGAAGTACTCGTATTGGGTTGGTCGTCAAGTACAATTCATTACTTTCAAAATCACGTTCGGAGCATGAATATAATAAAAATTATTCAAAAAACTAGTAAAACCGGGAACAATCTCTGGAGTAGGTGCTCAAAAATACAAAAGTTGCCACGGTTATATCTTGAAGAAACCTCACGAGAGAAATCAGGTCTTCAGTACTTTTTTTTCAGAGTAGCATTAAAGACACAGCTGGGACGATGAGGAGTGCCGTGTCGCAGTGGAGGGAAAACAGACTGCATACCTCTCTGTTACAATCGATCACAATACGTGCAGAATGGGATAGATACCGAGATTTGAGGAGGGAAGCGAGAAGCATTTGCAGACAAAAAAAAAGAAAGAGAGCGAAATGAGTGAGAATAAAGAGTGGTAATGCTCGGAAATTCTATGAAAATATACTAACGGAAGGTTTCAAGACCGGAGTACACTCTTCTAAAACCCTGAGGTGATCTAATGACTGGTGCCCAGAGCATACTGAATTTATGGAGGGTACACGTATCCAGCTTGCTGGATGGCATTCAACTCGATTTCCCAATCGATGACAATAGCACAGACGTTTCATTACCCGACCATTAAGTAGTTCGAAGAACATCAAAGCGGCGGGGGCCGATGGATTGTCGGCCGAGCTTTTCAAATACGAAAAACTGATAAAGAGCATGTATCAGCTTCTTTTAACAATACGGTCGGCCGAAATCATGCCCGACAATCTGCGACAACTACCGTAGAATAAGCCTCCACAACATCGCATATACATAAGATTCTATCGAGCGTATTGTGTAAAGGATTAAAGTTCGCCGTCAAGAAACTGATTGGACTTTAACAATGTTACTTTAGGCCTGTAAAATCAACAACTGATCAGACATTCAAAAAAATTATAATTATAAATTGTAATTAAGAAGATCAGATATTCACCATGCAACAAATCTTGGAAAAGACGCATGAAAAGAAGATAGACATACACATACGCAGTAACCGCCGGGGGAAGTAGAGGAAAATAAAGGAAAGACTAGATAGAGAAGGACCTTACTACATTTGGAATGTCCAATTGGCGCCAAACGGCAAAAAGGATGAACGACTGATACGCTGTTGCAAACCCGGCTATAACCGCGTAAGCGATGTCTACGCTAATCAAGGAGAGGAAGCTTATAACACTTCATATAAGTATATAATTTTTAGGTCTAACTGACACAAAAATGATAAAATGCTGAAAATAAATAATAAATTTTCTTACCTGCCACTACTTTTTCGATTCCTCGCCGATTTCGTACGCTGCAACATATTTGCCTTCAGTTCTCACACCTGCTCAAATACATCCAGAAGATCATACGGTGGATAAACTGTAGGTTCTAGGCGATAAAGTCCGCGTACCGCCCACAAATTGTTGTTGCGCCGTTGCTCTAATTTATTGCACACACATTTCCATATGCATATGAGGGTTCATGCGAATGTGTGTGTTTGCTCCGCATACCGCCTTGGCTTAGAACTGTAATGAAAAAGATGTTACGAAAGATTCATGAGTGGAATGACGATTTTTTACGGCAGCTACAAATTGATAAGAGATAACAGATAAATGCGGCAATGCGAAATAAATTGTAAATGTGAAAACAACAACAACAATAATGTGGTATATGAGTATGCAATGAGCATTTAGTGCCTTGTGATATTTTTTAATTAAAATGCAAAATGCTTGTCACACTTTGGACGACTTTGATTTGGTTGGCGCGATAAAGCAACAAAAACAACAACATTTTTTTGTAAATGTCGAGCTAAATGAGAACCCACGCGCTTGAATGGTCGCTGAATTTCAACACACAACTTTTCTAAACGCTTCATTTGTAAGAAATATGTATTATAACGGCACCTCATTACTTTTTGTTTTTGCCACTGCACATTTATTATTGCTTCATATGGCATCTAAATGAGTAGGCTTCCTCATTAATTTCTGCCCATGGAAGCATATGTGCTTATTACCAGCTGATTTCTTATCTCTTATCAGCGTGTACCGTGTATGTGTGCATGTATGTATGTGTTTGACTAGATGAAACTCAAATATGGAGTAACGGATTTATAAATGCAGTACCCATTTCAACTATCTTCGCGCTTTCCGCTTAGCGCTGCTCTTCGCGCCGCCATTGCACGCGCTTGTGTCTTCGCAATTCGTCGTGGCCGCGTCGTCAAAGGATTGTCTATGCAGGAATGACAGTCTTTTGAGCGTTTCCTTTTATTAACGAAACGAAAGAAAACATATTTGAGCGAGCTGTGAATCAACGCAAAATTGCACTGCTGTCGCACATTTTAATGGGTGTTAAGAGGAGCTCTCGTTTTGTTGGTTAGTGTTAAACCGGAATAGAAACCGTTATTCGGTATTCGAGCAGTTGTGGTTCAGTTCGTAATGTGAATATTGTAGTTTTGAAGTTTATAGAAAATCAGTCCTCATATATCTCCGGTAGACCGGGGATGTCTCCAAATATTTTTACTCAATACACTAGTTGTACTGAGTATGTTTCTGAAGAGTTGATAAGAGTAACATAGATGGTAGTATATCAATTACTTTTTCCCTAAAAGAACCGAAGTTGTATATCGAGTTTAAGACACTAGTAATTTAGTAATCTCCAAGCCTCAACTGAGTAATGAGATAATTGAATAATATTCGGAACAAGAGAAAGATTGGGAGTATTTTAAGTAGAGGAATGCATGAAAACACTCCAGCTCTGAGAGTATTCCTATACTTCGTGGAAGCAGCAGAAGAGTAAGATCTCCACTCAGTTGGAAAGACTGGATGGAGAAGGACTTGGCTACACTTGTAATCTCAAATTGGAGCCAAACAGCGAAAAGGAAGAATGAAAGGCTATAATCGCCATCCAATAAAGCAGAAGAAGGTATTTCCGCGTCGCTCTTATGCCTGAACTTTCCTGCATTTTCTAAATGTGCTATCGTTAATAACGACTCGCTTGTGCTGCCAGCAAGTTGTGACCTGTGACTAAGACCACAACCATCCTGCACTTTTTTCGAGTCCCTGTGAGTTAGAAGCTTGTTTTCCTATCGTTCCTCTCATACGTTTTTGACGTTCCTGTATGCATTTCATCCTGATCGATCTATCAGCTCCTACGTTTATACGGATTGCGTATTTCCGGAACTGGTTCGGTTGTCAAACGGATGGCCTCTTCGGTAATATCATCAGTTATTTCGTTTCCTGCAACGCCCTTGTGGCCTGGAATGCAGTATATATGCAGCCGCTTTCTGGCATCCATTATTGCCTCCCTGTTTCTGAGAACCTTGTGACATCGTTCAAAGTTCAGTAAAAAAAAGTTAGCAAAGTATCGATTAGGGCTCCTTTACTCCAAGAAATGCTCTCTAATCTTATTTATTGAGAGTATTTACTAGACTGGAGAATGCAGTTTACGTGTAGAAGTTCACGTAAGTGAGGAAAGTTCTTTGAGCACCATTCACTTTGGAGTGGCCAGAAACAATTCTTTTATATATGGCTCCATCAGCACACGACTTCCGGTCTTACAACAAGTATCCTCTGGATAGCCAAAGAACATCCGTTTGAAGGCGAGCTAAAGTGAGAAGGCGCTAGGTTCGGGAGCTGTCACGCACCCAATGAAAAGGAAATAACAGTCTCGAACGAGAAATGCTCCGTTTGAAACGCGGCGATAATCGCGTATGCGTTGTCCGCGTCAAGAGAGAAAAAGATTTTCTAGAATAGAGGTAAGTTTTTTGAAAAGATGAAAAAATATAAAGTATCTCCCGACAACGTGCATGGATTCTTTACTCAGTGATGTACTGAATAGCCGGTTTCTCGATTCTAAAAACTCTAATCCGAAATCCTTCTTTTGAGTAATGGGAGAGTCATATGTAATGGCAAACATAGATGAGCAGTCAAAAAGTACTCGGCTGAAAACGATTCTAATGTCTTTTACTGTACTTTCTTCTATGCCATATAGTCTAAGTCCCGACTCTAATCATATCTAAAAATTGGTCCGAAAGTGTGGCGTTCAATCGACGAAATGGCTTTCGACTTCCAAAATGTTCGTTCGAAACTTGCCTTAATTTATATGAAATTGGAAGAAAGAAGAATTGCATCAGTATCTAATCTATGCATCGACTGTGCTCAGCTGTTACGAGAGTTTTGAACTTTACAAGGATTAATAGAAGAATCACGCTAGATATGAGATTCTATAGGGCATTTGATACATGATATACGAGCTAATTTAACGCTAGCGTTTCACAAGTTCAATACTTATACAATACCAATTTTGAATCTACTCTTCGAACAGCCTTAGGACGTTCTTTAATTCTATAATTTTTGTACCATAATTCCATAACACATTTTTGAAACTAAATTTCCGGTTTCGAAATCACATAGCAACTGAAAGCGAATATTCTGTCAAACACTAGGGAAAACCACACCACATGCTGCGCGGATAATAGCCAGAATTGTCACTTGTTAAACCCCCCCATGGTGTGCGATATTGCGAGCTGTTTATGAACACCAGAGCTTGACACAGGCAGCCACACTCAGAAATAACTCGCACGCACACTAACACATTTCCATGGTTTGTTTGCGTTTTAGAAAAGTGCATATGGAAATCCCGGATAAGACAAATAGAGCTGAGCATTTTATTAAAAATAGCATATGTAAGTGCAGCACAACTTAAACGTCAACAGGATATTGATGCACAGTGGGAGTTCGTAAAACTTTTGAGTGAGATTTGAGTAATTGAAAATGAAAAGCATTGCTGAAATGTCGAATTATGTGAATATATTAAGCTAGAAACTTTTAAACCAAAAATTATCTTAATTTTCACAAAAGAAAACTGTAGACACCCAAGAAATATACTTTGTTCATACATCTTCACTAAAACCGGCCGTGAGCTCTACCTTGCTTCTTTCTAGCTTCCAAAAAGCTGCAAAGTGCTCGATCTCGAAACTAAGGAGAGCTAAGAGCCAGTGTTAGTGAAATTTTGAGGACAAAGTGCATGGAAATATATAATTTTTCCTCTTCTTGGGTGAAAAAGCCTGAATACTTGAAAATAATTTAGATCCAAATCAAGAAATTTTTGAGAATAAATGTTGCCATCTATATAACTTAGAAATAATGAGAAGGAAGAATGTCTTAGCAGTAAGTTTCCGCCATCCATCAGTGTGTTTTTTGAGTTTATTTATTTCCAGAAATATTTTTCCTTCCCAAACCATAGTCCTTGCAGTCCTCTGCCGTGCTATGCGCTGTGCCACTGTTGACATGCAAATAGAAGCTTTAAAGGAAATCTGTAGCGACATTTCTAATGATATGATTGCACGTACGGAATTTTGTATATATGTATGAATGCGCATAAGCAAATATGCATGTCGATTTAGATTCCAACCCATTTATGAGAAATAATCAACTGCTTTGAGCTCGGAAATAATATTGTTTGAGGTGCGATAAAAATCACGCCACAAGCACAAAAGGCGCACCAGAGAGACCAGAGCTGCCACTTGTTTATGGCGAAAAGGAAAAATAAAGTATATAAAAAGCAGGAAGACTTTAAATAAGTGCTTTTACATACACAAGATATATATGAATTTATATGTATTTATATCAAAGAAAATATAAGCTCGCAGTGTGAATGGCTTTACATGGCTTTCGTCAAAATTTGTAAGTACATACTTTACATACATATTTATTTGTATATCGTGGTGGTAAAATGGTGTGAAATGCAGTATTTAAATTCAGCTAAGGCAAAATGCGAAAGAGAAGTGTATTCGCAGAAGTCCATAAAAGAAACGTATATGAAGTTTCGCAAGAATTACTAGGTGTGGACACAGTTTATTAAGTCCAAACCTAATTGTAATCAGATTAAAAGACAAGAAATAAAAAAAATAAAAAGTTTTCACCCACTGACAATCACAGATTTGTTTCTGAAAATCACAGAACATTCATTCAACGTTCAATTTTGTGAAGAACATTTTTGATTCACCTTTCTGTTGCATTGACATTTTGTACCCGTGATAACGACTTCCTTATAAGGAAGACCTCTTTACTGAAGTATGTATGTAGTTTCAAAATCCGAATCAAAATAAAATGTATCACGTTTTTTTCAACTTTCTATAATATCTATGAGTCAAATGGTAGAATCCATATAACATTACAGTTATCTTACAAATTTTATATTCAATCAGCCTTAGACTAGAATATTTTGTCTTATATGAGGTAAATATTATACAATTTTTTAACGTCGTATTCAAGTCCTTTGCTTTCGTTGTCGAACAGACTTCTATCTTAGCTGTGATGATAATTTCTTCCATTTTTATCTCGTACTTTCTTAGGGTATGCCAATAATAGTTGTTGAAATACCATACTGCTGACACGATATAGCTGAAACTAAACTAGGTTTTAATTGAATTTGCGGCCTAAAATTGAGGGATCATTATTGCATGAGCAGCCTATCAAAATTCTAACAAAGGAAAATTTTTTCGACTAAAAAATTGCTGGAGGGGTTCCGAAAGTCAAGTTTAACAAAGAGCCCACGATGATCGGATCGAAAATTTTAAACTAATCCAAGTTGTTTATGACGTACTGATTTGGGTGAAGGTTTCTCAACCCAACAAATTTTGCAGAAGCCCAACATGTAATGGTCCGAAGTCTAGAGAATATGGTGGATGTGGTAGCATATCACATTCAAACTGCTAAAACTTTTGGTGAGTACATCACTCAGTTTATCCAGCTGATCATAATTGAAGTAAGAAAGTTTTTCGTACAAGGACTTGATTATGATCATTCACTTCGTATGGCAGCTATATGCCACAGTAGTGATCCGATATCAGCAGTTCTGACAACTCCCAGCTTCTTGAGAAAAGAAGGTGTGCTAAATTTCAGATGGGTATCTCTAAAACTGAAAAAAACGCGTATATACCGATAGACGGGGGGACGACTCAGTTTGTCATGCTCATCATTTATGTATGTATATATGTTTTGGGATCCCCAACGCGTTCTTCTAGGTGTTGCAAACCTCTTGGCGAACTTAATGTATCGTGGTCAGGGTATAAATATGCCGTTTTACATTACATAAATATGTTTATATGGCATTAAAAAATATTTGTTTACAGATGTTTTCATTATAATGCTTTGATACCACAAAATTCGCTACTAATTAATTTTTCATAACACTCAGACTCGCCAGGACACTTTATTATTTATTAATTCACTAATTGAGCAGCCAGTCGCATTCAATGATTCATCGATTAAATGTTCATATACTCGTGTCTACTACTATGTACATACATATGTATGTAACTCGCAGATTGAGTGGGAAAAAATAATTTTTCATAACTGACATAACCACACTAAAACTGTCTATCAATTGGAGGAGAAAAATTGATCTCATGTGTAATCGCTCTCAAACTGAGCGTATGAGTAAACTTCTAATGTATGTTCTCGTCAGACTCCACCTTTAAAGGTATAGTTTGACTGTTGCCGAATTACGAAACAAGACAATACTTGAAGTTATTGTTCCATAACTTTGCACATATAAGACTGCCTACTGATAGGGATATCGGCAATTTTTCGTTATTCGAATGAAGAAATTACCACTAAAATTAGGTTATATACAAGTATGACGATCTTCTTTAGAAAAATGTCGGCAGTTAAATAACTCCGGCGATTTTTTTCAACGAAATGAGTTGTAAAACGCCGATGTCTTTTTGACATAAAAATCAGTAGAATTTTTAGGGGTTACATGGGTTTACGGTTTTTTCTTGTCTTATTAAATTCTACAACACCTCTAGTACATATATTATCCTAATTTTCAAGTTCATCTGAGTAATAGTTTCGGAGTTACAGCCTTGAGAACTTATGCGCTCGAGGCTAGCTAGGCTAACTGAGCCGTCTTTGAACGCGTTTTTTCTCGAAACTGTGTTTTTGAAGTCGGTTGGCAAGATTTCTCGAAAACTAATCAACTGTTCTTCATGAAATTTTACACAGGTCTTTGAGATACAATTTTTAAAGACTTGGTCGAAGCATTTTTTTCGATTACAACTATTTGTAAAAAAAAATAACGCGAAATTTTCACTCAAATTTTAAGTATTTTGTAAAAATGTTTGCCAAAAATTCAATTTTCAGTTTTTTTCTTCGTCTAAGTTCCAAGTTGAGGGTTTAAAATACTTCTCACTTTAGATGATCTTGCAAGAAGTTATCCTGCCGAGAGGTCACCGGAAATGGCATCATAATGGCCGAGCTTAAAATATTTGTTTTCCAAAAATTTCGAAATTTCCTCCTTAGTAGTGTATGTTTGTAACAATAAAAATTTTTAATAAAATATTTAATTTTTTATAAGAAAAAAAAGGCTGTTTTATACGAGGAAACCCTTGTAACCTCTTAAAATAACAGATTCATACATACATATGTATGTTGGAATCAGTAGTTTTTAAATTCAAATTCATTTGTATATTTATACACCCATTAAGCTTCTCAGAGCGTTTGTCTCTCTGTCACACAGTCGTTGACAACATTTGGCGCCACATTGTTTGCTAATTTGTAATTAGTGGTCAATTTGTGGCATATTGGTATTTAAATATACATATGTACATGTGGTAGTTTTTATTGCTATTTTATTTTATTTTAAGCTCACTAAAATGGCAAAGCCTCTGAAAGCCTAAAAAATTAGTATTTTCAGCTACGAAAACCGCAATTACGTAAGTGTTTTATATTTGTATATATTGTCGCTAATTACATTATTGTCATTACGCAATTCCCCACAGAAAAAAATATGTTAAATATAATTTAAATAATATTTCATATAATATTAAATTTTGAATAAAGCGGAAGTTAAAATTTAAGAGCTTTTGAATAGCAATATTTAAATATTTTCCAATTTATATGCAGCTATGGAATAAAGTCATACATACTTACATATTTTATATACATACTATGTATATTTTATTACAAGAACAGCATAGTAATTAAAATTTTTATATTAAATTTCAAATAATAATTACCATATCCAAATAAATATTTACTCCAATTATAATAATTTTTAAATTTCATCCACAGAATTTATATTTTTTTGACAGAAACTACACTCTTACTCGTATACAAACTAAATTTTCACACACTTAAAACCACAAGCAAATTTTCTTTCGCCGGTGATTATATGTATGCACATCTACACACAAATTATATTTTGGCAAACATTTTCACACACTTATTAAAACCACGAGCTTTTCTTTTTATTTCACTGGCGATTTATAGCACTTTAGCATACACAACACTCGCTGATAACAACACAAAACAGGCACGAACCGTACTGAAATAAACTTGCACAAACATGATCGATATCACCGCGATGAACACATGCACTTTTGCAGGAATTCACTTTTCCTTACACATTTACATAGCTTTCATTTGCTGGCACTTTAATACTTTTCACTTTAAATTTAAAGCAAATATTTTAGATTATTTCCATATAATAACACTAACAATATTTTAGCACAATTTCACTTATTTTTATTATATTTCAATAAACTTCGCGAAACGTCACACGTTACAGCAAATTTCGGCACGAACTGATCGCTCTCCTTCTGTTCTACTGTTCGCTCATCCTCACGAAAAGTAACAGGTGCGACGTCGTGTGTCGTCAATCGGCAATCGTTGTACAGCAAAGCAAAAGGCAATTATCAAATGCGCAAATGATTACATATGTACATACATCTGTAGATACCAACACATGTATGTACACATGTAGGTGTACGTAAGTAAATGCAAATCAAAGCATGAACTATTATTGAGTAAGTAAATTGTGAGTGAAGAGATGCAAGTAGTGTTTTTCATTGAGTAAAGTGTTGTAGCTTGTTGAGAAAAGAATTTTTTCACTGCAAAAACAAAATTGATGCGAAAAAATTCGTTCCTATCACCAATGATTTTATATTGCCATTTAATTATTAACGTAATATATTATTAGGATTTTCATTGCTCTCATCAATAATATTATTGTTATCACTCATCATTTCTTAAGTTCATTGAGAAAAGAAAAAACATTTGGATGTTAATAAGAAAACTATCCTTGAGTTACTTCTAAAGAAATTTCACTTTATAGTGTTTACATTACTTCAAGGTTCTAACATAGACTCGAGATCAGTTGGAGAAGGATCTGGCTACATTTGGAATATCCAATTGGCGCCAAACAGTAAAAAGGAAGAACGACTGACGCGTTTTTTTAAAAAATTTGGCTATAACCGCTTACGTGGTGTCTATGCCAATAAAGAAGAAGAAGAAAATTTATTCAAGTTTAATGAAAATCTCCCAGCCACAAGAGTGTTATTCGATGTTAACCATCCATTTGACGTAAACCATCTGACAGCTCATGCAGTCTGCAAGCTGTCAACCTCAAACTCTTGTTTGATTAGATATCATTTATCATAAAACATTTTTGGCTTGCTGGAAATTATTGCGGTAAATAATTGATTGAATAAATGGTGTTTGCCTTTAATATTTATCATAAGGTCAAATTTTCAATTTCAGCTGTCAGGGAGTTTCGTACTTTAGCACAATTTACTCATCAAACTAACTGTAATTATTGCAAGCACTTAGTGCTAAGTATTAGCAGAGCCATTTGCCACAACCACCAGGACCACACCACCAACTGCCTCACAGCCTGGACATACAGATTTCGTGCATCCGCAGATTACTTACACCATGCGCCCCCACCACCATTTTTTTCCCGTTCCACGTACATCTCGCATCAAATTTAACCAGCCAACATCCCTTTTCACACAATGCAATCCATTAACCTGCCGACAGGGAGTCCCCAAGTTACATTATAATCAGCCGGCCGTCGCGGCATCTTACCACTTATGCCGCAAACCAACAAAACGAGGCTAGAGTAGTTGAAGGGACAGTTAGCTACCGGGGAGCTCCATCGATATAGTCCATCGTGCGAAATGAAGAGTGAAGTGTCATCGTTGCTATTCAAATGTGAATAATAACGGTGGTGATGGTGGTGAACGGTAATGGTGATAATCGAAATACAACAAAAACACAGACTCATTTAAGACAACGGCCCAACGGCAGCAAACAAAACGCGAAACAACAACAACCACAAGCAAAAAATACAATAGCAATCATTAGTGGTTGAACAACTGACGACTGCCTACGAGTCAAGCTAACGGTATGCCGATTAAGCCCTCAGAAGGGGAAAGCAGCAAAACGGGAAGAAGAAATTGTTACAGGCAAATTAGGTTGGTGAAAGATGCCGGCATTGTCTGGGACGCCTCCAACTGCGGCTGTGGTTGTGGGAATTCCGACGTACCGACGCTTGCTGCAAAGATTAATTGTTAATTTACGCTGATAAACGCCTCAGGTGGAAATGAGAATTAATGGTGTGTACATTTCATCGACACACAGCACAGTCGGGGTGGGTGGCGAGTTGAGAGAATGTAGTAGGCGCGAAATATTGCTTAGTGTTGATTATTTTGTGTTATTTGTTAGTATTGTTGTTGTATTATTAATGTTTTGGCATTGTTGTCGGTAGTTGGCTGAAGTTGCTTTGGCATAAAACCGAGTTTTATGATACATATGTGTTTCATAGAATTTACGACAGTTTTCTGAATTCACGTCAGAATTGTATAGTTTATGGTGCAGAACGAGGTATTCTAAGTCTTAAATTTAACTTAATTTATTTTTTTTATACTTAAGGTGCATAACCTGAGTTGAACCGCGCCGTACTGGAGTTCAACTAAAAAAAATCTGAACGTGTCCAATTTACAGTAAAACTAGAATCCAAAAACTTGACAAGGCTAGACTATAAATTCGCCTAAGTCCAAAAAATATATACCTTTCTGGTTCTATAACCTCATAAGCGTATGTGGCTGAGACTATCGATACTCAATTTTTAGTTTTTTAATTGAAAAACCGAGTTGAGGCCTCTCGCTATTATGTTTCTTCATCGCATAAGCGACCTAGCTCCTCTATTACTGTATACAAAAACTTTTTCCTGGTGGTTTCTTCTCAACTAACACGCTTCCGAGTTACGGCGGAGCGAAGCCGATAGAGAAGGCGCGCAGAGGACTTTCTCATGGATGGATCGAAAATAAGAGGGAGAGTATGTGGACGGGAGCAATCCATCAACTCTGGTTTCAGACTACCCGACCACTGTACGTCTTTCATGTGGATATGGCTGCCATCAAGGTATGCTAGATATTCTGTTTCGAAGTGCAAGCTCCTTCAGAGATGCGCGCTCACTCCGATAGCCGGCGGCTTTACTGTATCTGTCTCCGGTCACAACAAAATCCACGGAAATAGCAAAGCCGTTTAACTTGCAAGGGAGGGAACCTTTTTTCCTATTTCATCCGATTGGAAGCGAGTTGGTTTTCCGTCTTTCGTTCCGGCGTTGGAGCATCGACAACGCTATTTAATAATCGAAACTTGTGCAACTGCGAAATTCTTCTGGACCAGAGTGAACCGTAAGAGGTGCTCCGCACTACTGGCTTTTAGCAAAGCCAATCTCGCTGACTGGATACTACCCAATAGGTTTACACGCGTTGCGGCTTTATACTCCGTCAGACTCTTCTTTCTAAAGCTGTACTGAGGAAAGCGTGGTGCAATCATCTGTTCACTTCCTTCTCGATTTTTGCCAGACTGAGATTGTAATATCTCTTTAGGGACACCTTTGGCGAGCCTAGCTAAGAGGCTAGGTTTGATATTAACCATTTGAACAAATTTGTGGTAAACTCAAAACGTTTCGTCGATCTATACGCGTATGGTGAACTATTTTTAGGAATTTATGGGTAACACAAAGGACAAGTATCGGTCTAAGTTAAATCGATCGACTTTTTTTATTTTATTACTATTTTTTATTTGTTTTTCATTTTATTATAATTTTTATTATTTTTATTTTTTGATCAACTCTTTGACCTCACCTAACCTAACTAAAGTGATGAGATGAGTCGATTTAGTCTTGTCCATCTGTCTGTCTATTCGTTTGTCTGTATATAGACCCCAATTTTTCGGATATTGATCTACACAAGTTCTCTTCTCCCAAGAAGCTGGTGATTTGTCGGAAGCTCCAATATCGAACCATTATTGGATACTATATCACCATATAAACTGATCGAAAAAAATCAAGTTCGAAAAATATTTTTATTTGACAAGATATTTTTACAAAGTTTCGTTTGTATTATTATCCAAGGTTACGGCACAATCTTCGAACAAATTGTTCAGATAGCACTAAAGCATAAAGCTGTCATTCAAACTAATGGTACTGAGCATGTTGGTTAAAACCTGTCCTGAGTTGTCTCTCATGTACATTTTTGAACGAATTTTTCAACACTTTTTGGTCGCTGTTGAAGACGCTTCGAAGCTTTCTGGGTAATGCCTGATAGGTTAAAGAAATCTTCCTAAACAAAAAGGTTTCTAAATCTCCCATCTTAAGCCTCCTGAGTTTAAAATTACAACATTTTTTCATTTTCTTTCTACATGCCACATCGTTGCGCTCTACCGTCGCATTTACCACGTGGCATTAAACTAAATATTATTCATGATTAACTATTTTGCCAATTGACAGCAAAAATATGACGAAGGAAACGACTTCAGTTCGACTTTAATGCAACAGTGCGGCAAGTGAGTAAATCGTCTTCCCACCAACTGTGAACTTGCTTCCGGACTGGCAAAAGTTTTGCAATGGACGCACAAGCGCACGCGTCTACAATTCTTAAGAAGTGAATAATTTTCAAATGCATCTATTATTTAAATCTATTCAATTCGCCATGGGCGCAAAGGCTATTAGTGGACGACCGCCAGTAGACGATGGACAGTGCGTACTGAAATTAAGTTGGGCATTTGCAATTCTCAGTTGCACGCTGGAAAGTTAAACGACAACGGTGTTTAGGCTTAACTGAGCGCACATTTCGCACTTCCGTCGTCATAGCACAGTTCGAGGCAAGTGAACGAACAGCAACAGCCACCGGTGACCAGACGTCAAACGTCGGACAACAGCCGCGTGCCAGTTGAGTACTAAATAGGCGCAATAGAACACGCCTACACAAATATACGCGACGGAAGAGCTGTTATTGTGCACGATGACGACGAGGACAACGCTGTTGCTGGGCGTCTTATTGTCTGCGGCGAACGCGTAAATGAATGCGGGCAACCCGTGGTGCGGCAAATGTCTGCAGAAGAAATAAAAGTTCGTAATAAAAGAGCTTGAAGGTTGCGACCGCTGTGGCGGAGGAGGAGTGTGGCGGTTGAAAGGAAGGAAGGCGGCTAAAAGAGCGCATATTTCGCATCATTTCGCTTTCTGTTAATGGACAACAATGTGATTGTTGAAGTTTTGCTGCTGCAGCATGAAATTTGCAAAGAGAATTTTGTAGATTTGTATGGACCATAGCACGAAGAAAAATGCGTAGAGCGCGCAAAGCACAGAAGTGGCATATAAAATGGAATATTTGACGAAAGCAGCAAAGGTACTTGGCAGTTGTGCTGGTTGAACGCGTTGATTAGAAGTAGAAAGTGGTTAAGTATGAGCGAAGGAAAATTATTCGAAAAGTTTTTTAGGAGCTTTGCACCGGCGGCATGGCAACTGGGATGCAATGTTATGGCAAATGACCGGCCTAAAGGCGTCAATAGCAACAGAGCGGGCAATAACAATAATATTCATAACTGCAGAACAACTTTTGTGCACACAATCGCCCCTCCAGAGCGAGAACGCCACAATTCGCCGCGCCGTAAGTGAGGTTCGACCGTAAAACGGGCATTTGCTCAAGTGCCCATCAAGCTGTTGTCCATAAAAACACGAGCAAGTATTAAAATTCGCGCCAACAGCGAGAGTCGGAGCTATTTTAGCTGAAAATATAATCAGCAATTTAGCGCGTTAGAAGCTTAACTAAAGCGCTGAAGTATTTAGAGCGTAGTCATAGAAGTTAGATAGCAGCAATAGCGCTACTAATCAGCAGCTACATGCAATTAATCGCCACAAATGTTGATTAGTTGTTACTCTTTTAATTTAGTAGAAAAATCCAGTTACTTCAACGCCTCATTGAGCGGCGCACTTGCTCCACTTTAAAACGCTTCGCTGCACGCGTACACGCCACGCCCCCTTTCACATAAATATCTATTATCGGACTTAAGCATAAGCCTCGGAGCTGCTCTAAGCACCACTTTCCACAAGGTGAGGTTACAATGGGTGCAGAATACATACATATATACACATGTAAGCTCGCTATAATGCCTGAGTGGTTGGCAGAAGGTCAACCGAGCGCACCTGCCGATGTAAGAAGAGATATTTTGTGCCGTTGCAGTTGTAATTAACTTGGTAGCTGGTTAACAAATTGTGAAACGCGGTGGCAATGCTGATGATTGTCGGTTTATCAACAAGTGGTCAATGGGTAGCCAGTTGAAAAATTAACAATTAAAGAGATGATGAAAATATATTGTCCAATAATTATACCCTACACAGTACAATTTAGCTTACATTATTTTCAATTTTATATAATAAAGCATTGCGGTTATATACTTTAAAATTAGTCTCATTGTCACACATTTTTTACGAGGTCCACAAGTTACCTTCAAAACTAAAGTCAAAACAATCATTTATGTCCTCATTTTGACAGCTGTCATGTGACACTTTTGACAAGTCATTTATTGTCAATTGAATAAAAATTTCTCTTCTGTAGTTCCCGATATTAAAAATCTACATAACGTACTTATACATAGTACACACATACAAGTATATTTATCACCTCAACTAAGTGTTTGAAAGCCAGTTTTTGACAATAGGCTTAATTGCAATCAGCTGCGCTTTTGTTTTGTTGCATTTTTGAGCCGCTAAGTTTTCATTAAATTCATTTTGGGCAGGTCATTTTTAATTAATGAAAATAAAGATATTGATTTACAACTATAAATTAACAATCAGAGGTAGGTATTATTAGTTGTGATAAGATTAATAGACTAATCAACATTTAACGGGTGATCGAAGTAGAGGTACTTATTTCAATAGCCTTTTTTTGACAGATCACGCGTGAGTCTTGTCAAGCTGTGATGTTATTTTTGTTCAATATTGTTTGGCATTTCATCAAAAGAAAGTCTTATGTCTGAACAACGTTTACAAATCGTTCAACTTTATTAAGAAGATTCCCGTTCTGTAAAGAATATGTTTCGCGCACTTCGCTCAATACCATCACCTATCTAGAGCACGTCCAGCACGCAGTGAATAAAATATAACAGCCGTAGCTGAGAGTGTACACGAAGAGTCGATTCGGCGTCGTTTGCCGCAACTCGGACTGACGATATGGAACGACTTGACAAACAAAATACAGCTTGTGCAAGAACTGAAGCCACTTGACCTTCCCAAGGGACGTCTCTTCGCTCTGTGGGCTCTTGAAAAGTTCCGACGTTTTCGAGACAAATTTTGTTCTGCGATGAGGCTCAGTTCTGGTTCAATGGGTATGTCAAAAAGCAAAGTTGCCGCATTTGGGACGCAGAGATTTAAGAGCTGTCATTTCATCCGGAAAAAAACAACGGTTTGGTGAGTCTTGTGGCCGGTGGATTACCGTTATCGCGCCATGATAACCGACTATTTGATGCCTGAAATAGAAGCTCGTGAACTCGGCGACATTTGTTTTCCACAAGACCGCGCCACTTCCCACAGGTATCAATCAAGAGAATTTATTGAGACACATTTCGGTGAGCAGATAATTTCACGTTTTGGATCGTTAGACTATTTCCTGTGAGAATATGTAAAGTTTAAAGTATACGCCTAACCTAAAACGAGCTTCGATTTAGGGCTTGAAGCAAAACATCACTAGTGTCTTTCGCGAGTTGCCAGTCGAAATCCTCCAATGAGTAATCGAAAATTGAACTTAACTGCTGGACCATCTGAGACGTAGCCGCGGCCAACATTTGAAACAGATAACCTTCAAAAACTAATTGCCAAGGAATGTTCTTTCGAGTGATAATAAGCATTTCCAATTAAATTTGGGAACCTCAAAATGGATCACCCTTTTTTACAAGTTTATGAGAGGTAAGCTAAAAAGAGAAGTGAGAGTAATCGAAGGGAGTTTAGGTTAGTTTAGGATAAGCGGTCGATCTTACCACTCACTTGGACAGCTTAAAATACCGGGCCGTTGTAGTACCCACAACTCCTATCTAAAGATCATAGACCACTACAAATCGACAAAGCGTTTTGAGTCTATCACTAATTTGTTAGGTCCGCTAATGCCAGTTTTGACCAGGTATTTTGGCTCGCTGAAGGTAATACTACCGAGATGCTTCAGCCTTCAGCAGTCTTGCAATTGCAGGTAACAGTTATTATACATGTTATGACTGACTGCGTAATCAACTTATAAAAAGATTATCATAGCTTTAGAAAATGACTCTTTCTAAGAAACACTTTTCGCACAAAAGTCTCAGAATTCTTTTTGATGGTCGCTGTTAAGGAATCAGTAGATGTACAGCTTATTTCAGAAAGATGTGTTTGACTCCGATAGCAGAGTGACAAACTGCAAAACCGATTTCACTTCTTACCAAAAAGTCATCAGATTGGTAATGAGTCGGCACTACGCTGTTCTATTGCGAGTTAGCGATGGCAGTCAATAATCAAAACTTGTGTGTTTACGAGTTCCTTCTGGTCTAGAGAGGTACGCAAGAGGACCTCTGAACTATTTGCAAGCGTTCTGATTGGACACTGTTCTTTGGCAACTTACGACAAGTTCGTCACATTTGGGAAGGACTCGGCACTATGCTGTCCTATTGCGAGTTAATGCTTGTAAGCTTGACAAACGATAGTCAATAAACAAAACTTGTGCTGCTGCGAGATCCTTCTCTGAACTATTTGCAACTCTCTTGAAAATGTTCAAAAATACTTTTCATCCAAGGCTTCATGAATTTACTTTCGATATTAATGCTTCCAAGTATGTGTAAGAAATTTATGAGCTTCTCAAAAAAATGAATAATTCGATAATGTTTCATCGTTTCTATTCATCTTTTTTCCTAAACCTCTACAGTTAATGACAGAAAGAGAAGTGATCGAACAAATTCAGCCATAAAAATTCTCGAACGAATTCGCAGAAATCCTTCTAGAAAACATGAAAAGGGAAATGGATACATTGACTAGATCAATATGAAGACTTATTCGACATAATCTCCATTAGAAAGCTTTCCAACGATCAACTGGTCGTCTTCGGACAGTGCGCTTTAAGCAAATAAGGTTCAACAGGTGAAAGAGGCATCTTCAGTGCCACAGGGTCAACAGCCATCACTGTTGAAAAAGAAAAACGTAAAAAATTTGGCAAAAACTTCCAAAGACGCAAAAACGTTATTCCAGGGGTTCAACCTGGTCACCATTCAGCTCCAGTAATGGTTTGGATAGGAATTTCTACTGAGGAAGCGTAACACCTCCTCTTCTCCGTGAAAAAGAGGTTGAAACCGGGGGAAAAGTGCAACATAAAGATGTTTTAGAAAGCATGGTAAGGTAGTTACGCAATAATGGAGAGTATTAGATCTTCCAGCAAGATTCTACTCCAGCACCCAAGACAAAAACCACCCAGCAGGACTTAAAAGCAGTGTTGGCAGTCATAACTTCGAAGTCGTAGATAATTTCGTCTATCTTGAAACCAAGATTAACACGAACAACAACATTAGACTTTAAATCCAACGCAGGATCATTTTGCCAACAGGTGCTACTACTGGTTGAGTAGGCAATTGTGGTAAGTAAAGTCCTCTCTCGACGAACTCATTATCCCCGTTTTGCTATATGATGCGGAGGAATGAACGATGATGTCTGAATGTATGAAAACACTCCAGCTCTGAGTCTTCATGATGACCTGAACTTGTAACACAACTTATGGCATGTTTCGATATGTGAGGAAATTTCGCCAGTTTGAAGCAAAGCGTGGTTCGTAAAAAGCTACAAATCATATGAAAATAACTCATAGAGACAGGTGTGACTCTCCATGCTATCTATGAAAGTGTTTTTAAAGACCAGTGTACCCATAACAATAACAAATCTCAAGAGAACACTTGGAAATCAACGAGATCCGTAAGCAACAACAATCCCAATAATATGCAACCAACTTGTAAACAACTACGAATACTTGAGGAAAACACACAATTTACCACAGTCAAACAACTTGCAACATTGCGTTGCAATAAATATGTAAAATGCTACTTGAAGTTGTTGTCAACATGCAGGCGATCGCTTGTGAAGTAAAATATAGATGTAGACATAAACACTTACAGCCGTAAGCATATAAATGTCGTCACAATTGCGCGTGAAGCTATGCGACGCGTCTGCCGCAATGTTGCACATGCGCACTCGGTGTAGTCGCATAAATAAAATTCTAATTGGTGTGTCATGCGCGCTTTTGTTGTGCGACAAAGCGTTGGGTAGTTTGAGCGGCTGCCAAGTTATGGCTTGCAGTGGTTGTCACTGTTGTTGTTATTGTTGCATGGCTGCTTAGTTGATTGCATGCCATATAGGCGTTGTTGTTGTTATTGTTATTGCTGTGTTGTTGACATTTAGCCGCCAGAGTCATATTGTATAAAGAAAAATGTGTTGTGTCCCTTCGGTCACCCTTCTCTTCTTCCAACGCAATGACTTGTGTTCATACACAGTTGTTTTTGGTTTTGGTGTTGTTGTTGTTGACACTTAATCGTGTTATTTAGCTGTAAAGCAATTGGTTAATCGTGCAACATGATCAAAACTGCAGCGACGCTCGCCGTGTGTCATTCGATATGCATTTCTGTACACATACATCTGTATGTTTGTATGTGTGTGGTTTTGTGTGTGAAGTGAATTTTGTGTGCCCTACGCCATGAACTCGGTGCTTCATTCGTCTTTCTTTGAGCTGCTATTAAGCCGTCGCTTTCGTACTTATGGGAGTTTGTTGGTGTGTGCCGCCTTCAGAAGTGGCAACGATTTATTTTCGTGTTGGCAATTTGTCAGATTTGTTGTTGCTTTTTATATTTTTATACCCTGCACAGAGTTTTTAACACCTAGAAAGGATTGGTGGAGGCCTTAGAAAAAAAAATATATATATATTTATGTATATAAATGATCAGCGGAACGAGCTGGGTCGGTTTAGCTATAGATACCCATCAGTCCTTCTGTATATTGGTGTACTAGTCTCTCAGTTAGTTAGATATCGATCTGAAATTCTGCACACGCCATTTGTTCCCTCAATAAACTACTCATTTGCTGGACACGTCGATATCGGACTACTATAGGATATTGCTGTCATACATACTGGACGATCGGAATGAAGTCCTTGTATGGAAATCTTTTTTGTTTGTCGAGATATCTTCACGAAATTTGGTATAGATTATTACACAAGACACTGCTATAATCTCTCAACAAATTGTTCAGATCGGACCACTACGCCATATAGCTGTCATACAAACTGAACGATCGGAATGAAGTTCTTGTATGGAAAACTTTTTTATTTGACAAGATATCTTAACGAAATTTAGCACAGATTATTCTCCAAGGCCTCGCCACAATTTCTGAACAAATTGATCAGATCGGGTAACTATAACATATAGCTGTCATACAAACTGAACGATCAAACTTAAGACCTTGTTCAGAAAACTTTTTTATCTTACAAGATAACTTCACGAAATTTGGTATAGACTACTGTCAAATGCAATGGAATAATCTCCAAAAAAATTTACGGATTGGACCGCTATAGCATATAGTTGTGATACCAATATTTCGATCAAAATCAAGACAAAGATATTTTTCAACACTTTAATGCCAAAAAAATGCAACTGTGAAGGGTATAATAGCTTCGTTGCCGTCGAATTTAAAGTTTTTCTTGTTTTTTACCCCTCAACCTGCCAACACTTTCTCACTCTCGGCACATCTGCCCAGCTGTCAGTTGTTCTTGGTCAACTTGCTTTTGTCACATAATCGTAAATTCCTCTGTCCACAAGCGATAAGCTGACAAATTATGACGGACACATCAATCGTTTTATTTATGATTTCATTAAATTATGATTTTTTGTCGAGTTTTTTTTTCATGTTCTGAAAGTTTTGAGTGCCCTGCTTTAACGATTTAATGTGACCGGCGTGAAATGGTTTGTTTTGATGGGTTCGCTTTTTCAACAGAGAAAGAGACCAATAAAGATTATTATTTTTTTTGGAATTAAACATGTTTGTGAGCTTCATACATATGTCGATTTAAAATATTATACCTATAAAGTATACGATTTTTAGGTTAGAGTTTACGTGATAATACAGGAAGCATAAATAAATTGCCCTTAAAGCGCAACGAATGCCACTGAGTTGAGATTTTGTTTATGTGGCACGCGGAGTTATTAAAGTTTTGTATATGATTCATGAATATGAGTTTACTGTTATACTTTCTTATAAGCAATTAAGTATGTAATAAAGTTGGCTTAAATGTGCTTTTCAGCTTTGATGTTAAGCTCAAAGTATTTGGTTTCAAAGGGAGTGGGTATTTTATGGGATTTTGGATTATAAATTATAATAAATAGATCCAGATTATAAGTAATAGATGTGTGATCAATGAACGTTAGAAGCTTTTAGCTTCTTCGCAGATCAAATATCACACGAATTTGAGTTCTTTTTTATATCTGTCGCAGCTTTGTTTAGAGAAATCGTATGTCTAGAAAAACCTACAAAATATACACATACAAGGTCCGTCGCAAAAGAACTTCTTAAATGTAACTGTTTCTAGTAGCGCCACCTATTGGTGGGTATATAAAATAAAAAGTTTGATCTCTTGTTGACATTTCGTAAAAATTTTAAGACAATTGGATAACTACAATCGATGTTATCGATCAAAAAGTGACAGCAGCATTTGGTCATCGGTCGTAAAATGCAAAGAGCAAATATTAAATTTTGTTTTAAACTTGGGAAAACGTTTGCTGAAACATTTCAAATGATAAAAAAAGTTTATGGCGATCAGTGCCTATCCCGTAGTAATGTGCATGAGTGGTTTAAGCGATTCCAAGAAGGTCGTGAGGACCTCGATGACGATCAGAAGTCGGTCGTCTTCAGAAGTCAAAACTAAAGACAATGCTGATTTGTTTTTACGATTCCGAGGGTATTGTACACCGAGAGTTCGTCCCACCTGGCCAAACGATTAATGCTGTGTTTTACCTTGGTGTTATGAAGTCACGCAGAGGCAGGGTCCTGGCGCCTGTTGCACGATAATGCGCCGTGTTCTTTTGCGACAGACCTTGTATGTTTACAAGACCTTTACATAGTCGTACATAGTCAGTATAGCCCTGAAAATAGCTGTGTTAGATTCACCAAGGGTTGGAGAATTTGTTCTACCTTATCTATAATTCTCTAATTAGAGTCTGTTTTGATCTTTTCATTGAAAAGATATATTAGTGAGCGATCCATTCAGGCCAACCATGAGGGTAAAATGTCGGAGGACCGCATTCATTATATACTTTCTCAAACATGCGATTAAGGTCGAATGAATGCTTTTAGCATTTCCAATTCTCGATTCAGGGGGTAGGAGAATACGAAAGTCAAGCAATAACGGATGATACCTCTACTTTTCTCAATAGTATTTTTCTGACAGATCACGCGTGAGTCTTGTCAAGCTGTCATGTTGTTTTTCTTCAATATTGTTTGGCAATTCATCATGGAAAAGTTTGGGCCTGAACAAGGTTTACAAATCGTTCAATTTTATGTTGAAAATTAACGTTCTGTAAAGAATGTATTTTGTGCACTCGCTCAACTTATGGTCAACATAATCGGCCTACTGAGCGTTTCTGGAGATCCAACATCCATTATTGAATAATATTCAGCCGAATAGACCACGAACGGCACGCAGTGAAGAACATATAGCAGTCGTACCTGAAAGCGTACACGAAGATCGTGGAGAGTCGATTCGTCGCAACTCGGACTGACGTATGGAACGACTTGGCATTTTACATCGAGATCTTAAATAGAAAGCAAACAAAATAAAGCTTTTGCAAGAACTGAAGCCGTTCGACCTTCTCAAGCGACTTCGCTTTGCTCTTGAAAAGTTCCAAGAAGATCCGACGTTTTCGAGCAAAATTTTTTTCAGCGATGAGGCCCAATTTCGTCTCAATGGGTATGCAAATGGACAAAATTGTCTCATTTTGGACGAAAAGCAGCCTGAAGGGATTCAAGAGATGCCATTTCATCCAGAAACAATAACGATTTGGCTTGAGGGCCGGTAGAATCATAGGTCCATATTTCTTCATAAATGATGCCGACTTATTTGAAAAGAGTGTTGATAAGTTTCCAGTGTACTGATTAGAAATATGAAAGTCTATCTCTTACGGTTGACTTTTTCTCGTCTTTCTCTTCAGATAAACATATGTACATATGAAAATGCCAAGAGGGAACAATTTTTGATCAGAGTGCCGGACTGAGTCGATTTAGCCATGTCCGTCCATCTCCCTGTCCGCCTGTGTAAATATGAACTAGTTTCTCAGTGTTTGAGATATCGATTTGAAAGACGCACACGTATTTTGTTACACAAGAAGCCGATCACTTCTCGAAACCGCCGATATAAGACAACTTTAGGATATAGATCCCAAACAAACAGATCGGTCAATATCAAGTCCTTGTACACAAAACGTTTTTATTTGACGAGATATCTTCACGAAACTCAGCATCGATTATTGGACAAAGCAAAGCAACAATCCTCAGGACCTCTATAGCATATAGCTGCCCATACAAACTGATCCCTCAAGATCAAGATACAGATCTTTTTTTATCATTTTATGCTTTAAAAAATGCATCTGTGAAGGGTATTATCGTTTGGCTGCCAAATTTAAGTTTTTTTCTTTTTTTATGACTTATTTTTTATAGATTTTCTCCGTATTTATCCATCAAATTAAGACCCAAAGAACATCTAAATTACGTCCGTATATTTCGAATTATAAAGTTAGTAATTAAAGGTAAATGGTTGGAGACATGAAAGTTTTTATGAATATGCAAGTAATGTTATACAAATATTTGCTTTCAATACAAATAATGCAGTCTGCGATAAAGTTAATCTATTTACTTGCGTCAATACATAAAACGCCCGAGGGTTATTTATTTACTTAGCATTTACAGTCACAACAACAAACGTGGGTAAAAGTTAAGCTCAACATGTTTGCTTTGAAAGCTCTGAAAGCTAATAAAAAGTTACTTTTGGTTTAACTCGGAAAATATTTGCTTTTTGACTCGTTTATGTTCAAGGCTTAGCGCTCGTTCACACGAACGTATGAATTATGTTATTTAAAGTGAGTAATTTCAAACCTTCGTTTTTGGTTGACTACATTAAAGAGAAAATTTAATGGGTTTTAAAGAAATTGACAGTATCTGAAGGATTTGTTTTTTACTTATTTGAGACGGATCTATTTTTTATTAAGAGGTCTTACAATGAATTTATTAATTCATTTACTAATTAATACTATTATGAAGATCCATTCACAACTTTTCTATTTTATTAATAAAGATCACTACACCGAACTTTATAAATATTTTTTCAAATGATTTTTCTCTAAATGAAGCAAAAAATACCTAAAATGTAGGTTAGGTTAGCTTAGATGGCTGATTCCTTGGCTTAATATAGGGATCACACTTAGACTGTTCTGTTCAGTTCTTCTAGTTGGATATTAGCTATCGGCAAATCGTCTTAAATCTATCACAAACCTGCTTTTGTTTAAGTAAATGAGATCCAACGTGACATTCGAGAAGAAGGTATTCAAGTGTTTCTATCTCATCTTCTAAACAGTTGACACAGCCGGCATCCGGTAACATGTGCAATTTTACTGCAAGAATCGCGTAGGTGAACCCTGCTGAGAGCGAAGAGCTCTCTAGACCGGACCAGAAAGATCTTGCGACAGCGCAGATGGTGGTAGTTGACCAAAGCTTGCTGAACTGGTCGAAGGCCTAGTGGTTCAGTAGCAAACCACAGTAAGCCAGCAGAGCTTCTACCCGTTCCTACTCCGCAGTTATTAAGACTGAAGTGAATGTCGTGCAAAAACGCTGTGGCCAGGCACCCAAACCAGTCTAGATATAAAGTAACTTGATTCTAGAGATAAGCAGTCTAGACAACCCTTTACAGGTCTTGCGGGCAGTCAGCGAACTCAAAGCTAATATTGTTGTTCTACTATCAAAATGGATAGTCAGCACTACGAAGAAGACTGCGCTCTGGATCAGTAGATCTACTGCTTGCTTTATGGCAACTGTCTCCGCTTGGTAGACGCTGCAGTGGTTAGGAAGCTTAAAACTAAAGTTGATGAAAAGTTCCTGATATACCTACTCTTCCACCAAACCTCCACAGAAGCTTTGATCTATCCCTAAAAAAGCTTACCGCCCGTTTTCTCCAGCGAGTTCTCTCTTTCCATTCCTCTCGTGAAGGTATAAGAGCAGGAAAACGACATCCAGGGCTAGGTTCGGAGATATGATAATCTAAAGATTTTGGAATGGATATCAGAGTGCCCAGGCTCGCAGTCATCTAAGTACCTAGATTTCCTGAATCAGATTTTCTGAGTCTGCCATATACATATACAAACTATTAAGTAAACTGTGAATTCCTAATAGATTTATACTCGTAAAATTCTCTTGAGAACGCTGTAACTTGTAACTGTGAAATATCAAATTTCTTACTATAAACTTTTGAATATTGAACTTTTTTAGTTATTTTAAGTTTTTTTAATTATTTTAAGTCTTCAGGTCTATCGATCAATTTCTTACTTACTTAATTTGGCACTGCAATAGGGGTCTATGAAGGTTAGTTCCAACAATTTGGTATGAATTTATACAACTCGACATTTTCGAAAAACCTGTTGGTACAACTACTTGTTTTAAGGAGAGATCGGTGTATTTGGAGACTGTTCTCCAGAACCCAAGTCAAAAAACTCATTTCAGTACGACAGTTAATGCGAAAAGTGAAGGTAATATGAAAAAAATAAGAAGTTTTATATTACGAAACTTTCTTCCTTCATCTATCTTCATATATCAAAAACCATATATTTACAAAGCGAAATATTTCATGCAAATCTCTTAATCACATATTTCACGCTTTCAACAACCTTCAATAAAAAAATATATTCATGAGCAATTGACGCAGCTAATTTCTACATTGTTCGCACCCTCGTCCAAACTTCGAAAACCCCACCGCCACCACGTGTGATTATTGCGCAGCTCTATGTCAAGTGCTGGGGTAGCAATTGTCACCCTTCTTCACCCATAGGATTACTGACGCCTCGATAGTGCAAATAATAAATAAAAGATGAATCTAATAATTTAAATTAAAAATTGAAAAAAGTCGAAACTTTGCAACCCCTGCAAAGTGACTTTTGCAATAAAAGCATGCGTAAGTGAAATGGGCTGCGTGCAAGAACGAACAAAAGGGGGACTTTTTTGCGGCTAAATTGCCATCGAAGGAACTTAGCTTTTTTGCCGTTGAAATCGTAAAAATAAGAATGAGAGAATGCATAAATCGGTTTAATTTTGCAAAATGGAAAAAAAATGTTAAAATGAAATAAAAATTTAGACATAAAGTATGAGTTAAGTGAAGGCGGGTTGATGTACTCAACTGCGGGCACAAAGGCGGGGTGTGCGTATAAGCCTTGCTGCTTGGTATTTCCGCAGCAGCTTTTGCACACAAAGCGACACGGAAGTGCGACTGGTCACACATGTGAGTAGCATGCGACACCAAATTGCAAGTGTGAAGATTTGAAGAAAAAAATGTATACATATGCAGAGATTGGAATATTAAAATTTTACGCTTCATCGGCTAGACACAATACGCAATTAGAGAAGGTACCATAGAAATTACTGTATGCCTTTCTCTTTACTTTATGGCACAGGAAGTGACTGACGAGTGAGAGGAAGTTGAAGTAAGAGCTGAAAATTTGAATATACAGATATACGTGTATACACGTAAAATATTTTCAGACTCAGCCCTATCCTACCTAGATAAAATTGAGGCACCAAATTCTTAAGTTTACGGTGAATCTAATATCAGATTATCGCTATATAAAGGGTTTTAAGTACTCGACGTTGGGATACGTAAAGCAATGCACTCTGTAATACAGTAATCGTGTAGTCGTAGTAAGAGCGGTCTAACCGAACCTTGTTAAGTTCTTATATAAACTAATGAAGGGCTGGACTCAAAACTGCTCAACAGTTCTGGTTTCGATCATAAGACTATATGATATGATACCAATAAATACGGAAAATATAACTTGGTTCGTTACTTCCTCGTTTAGTCTTAAATTCTTGGTGCAGTGTGTTTATCGGTTATAGCGGATATAAGGTGTTTAATCCAATGAGAGATTTTACTTTGGCTATGTCTGAATTTGGTATCACCGCAAAACGAATACGGCTGTGTAAACTGACGTTGACCAATATTAAAAGCTCCATCAGGATCGGGTAGGACCTCTCCGAGCCGATACCAACGAAGTTTCAGACAGGGCGACTTCCTATCGTGCGACTTCTTTAATCTACCCTTGGAGAAATAGTTCGTGCTGCATAACTAAATAGAGAAGGTATAATCTTCTATAAAAGTGTACAACTGCTGGCGTACGCCGATGATATTGACATTATTGGCCATAACAACCGCACCGTTAGTTCTGCTTTCTCCAGGTTGGACAAAAAAGCGAAGAAAATAGGTTTGGTAGGGAACGAGGGCAAGACGAAATATCTCCTGTCATTAAACCAACAGTCGTCACACTCGCGTCTTGGCCAACTTCGAAGTCGTAGATAATTTCGTCTATCTTGGAACCAGTATTAACACCAACAACAATGTCAGCCTGAGTAGGCAATTGAGAAGTAAAGTCATCTCTCGACGAACAAAAACCGAACTGTATAAGTCACTCATTATCCCCGTCCTGCTATATGGTCCAGAGACATGTTCGAGAGAAAGGTTCTGTGAAAGAGGCGTTGGCGAATACGAACGATGAGCTGTACGAGATATACGACGACATTGGCATACTACGACAGCTCTGAGAGTATTCGACGCAGTACCCACCGGGGGAAGCAGAAGAAGAGGAAGACCTCCACTCCATTGGAAAGAAAGTAGAAAACGACTGGCTACACTAGGAATCTCCAAATGAGCCAAACAGTGAAAAGGAAGGACGAATGGCGCGCTGTAGTAAATCGCCGGTGTTTACACTAATGCCACTAGGTGACTTATTTTAATGTAACAAAATATAAGAATATTGACTTCGATTACTCTAAAAGAATCTAGAATCCATGTATATAATAAACATTCATTTCAGGATGATCTACGTGTATTCAAAATACTCCTACATTCACAACGAAAAATGAAGCTTTTGTTCCAATCTATGTCCTTATTCATAGAACAAAAAATCAAATATTTGAAAATATGCATTGTCTTCTCGAGGATGCTTTGCTCCCACACTTGAGTTCAAGAGCCATGAATTTGATGCAAAAATTCAACAAAAAACTTCACAAAGTGGGTAAATGTGCTCAGATACCTATGCACAAGCATATAATATGTAAGTATATATGCAAGTATGTCGATATACATATGTATATCGGAAAAATGCACAACCAACCGAAGTTCGCAGCCACCACTGCAGGCATTTGCGACGGCGTTATTGGTGGTTTGGCATAAATCATGCTTGACATGTGTGCAACAGCTTTCAGCACTTGTGCACGTCTGCTTACGGCAACAATAACAACACATTGCATTGCGCATATACATATACATATATACATACATTTGTACATAATACACACACATTTGAGCGCACTTAACAAATTTTCGAAATTAATTTTTAGACAAATTTCACGCTTCGCACGAACACAACAACAAGTGACAATTCAATTGAATTCGATGATTTGCCACAAATGTAGGCTAAGCGTGGAAGGGTGCGGCGGCAAATGAGTGAAAAATTACGCAAATCAGGCAGTAAAGGCAATTTAATGCGTGTTTGCAGCTACTTTGTAGCACCCTTTAAGCTTATAAGTGCGCCCTCGCCCCACAGGCTCCACATACCCGCACATTGTGGCACGGAGTCACAAAGCGAGTGTTTGTTTTTGCATAGTTGGCCAACAGTCTTCAGCCACACATTGTCAAGTTTGCGCCACACAACAAATAACTGTATGTACGAGTATGTGTGCTTGTGTGGAGTTAACTGCGGAAGTTTGCAAAGGTCTTAGAGAATGTTAAAAATTTGCTTTTCTACACTAAACAAACACTTTGGTGATGGAATTAGAAAGCGAATGACTCTACATAGCTGGCAGTATGGCTATAATACCACATGCTATATTTTTAAACCAATAAATAAATATGGTAAATGGCTATTGAAGTTTATTACATACTTTGGTAGAGGACGAAGGACAGTTCGAAAATGATTTTAAAGTAAATTTAGTTTATTTTAAAATTTGATATGAAAAATAAAATAACATAAGCAGTATTCCCCGCATAGACTTTTAACTTTACATATCCCCACAAAAAACGGTCTAACTGTCTGATATCACACCACCAAGATTGTGCCAATCGACAGAACCAAAATGTGAAATTATATGCTCACCGAAGTGTTTTCTCAATAAATCCATTGATTAATGCGATTTGTGGAAAGTGGCGCTGTCTCGTTGAAACCAAATGTAGCCGAGATGACGAGTTTGAATTTCAGACATGAAATAGTCGGTTATCATGGCGCAATAACCGTTGAGCCAGAGATGGGTTTCATCGCTGATCAAAATTTGAGACAAAAACGTTTGATTTCCTTAGAACTTTTCAGGAGCCCGTAAAACGTAGCAATGGTGCTTGGCACTGTATTTTGTATGCTTTCAGTTTATGATCTCGTTCCATACGCGGCAAACTTGGCGTGGCGAATACTGGCTGCAGGAGATTTTAGGTATAGAAACTTTGGGCATAGCTCGGTGGGTAATGACGGTTCAGCAAGTACCGCCTACATGATCCCACCTTTCAATTGGGAAAGAAGGCTCAGAGAAAACACAAATAAAGATGGTTTGCGTAAAGGTATGTTAGCTGACCGCAAATATTTATATTTATGGCTCGAAAATGGAGAACAGAGGTGTTATACTGTCCAGAGTTAGGCATAAGATAAGATTTTAAGCCGCCGGACCACTGTAGTACTGTATATTTCAAGCGAAGGTCTTTGCTAATTGGGTAAGACGCTGAGCTAGCCTCTTATGTATCAGCAGGCTACTCCAAAGCTCTTTATAGACGGCCTAGGCACTAATCAAGGCAATAATAATCTCGTTTTGCTTATCGGCCATAAGTATCTTGGGAAACAGAGCGGTAGTAGAGAGTGTCGCCAGAAACAAGCGATTTCACTCCTAACGGGTGCTAAGTTAGAAAGGCTTCGATGGTAATGAAATACTGGACAAGATTGGCAATATTGGGAATTGGTAATTGCAAGCAATATGGACTGATTTAGCTTGATACAAAACTGCAAAAATGATGTGCTAATCGGTAGATCAAAAATATAACAAGTTCCTGCTTTCACTTGATAGAATCGTCTCTAGGAACATGATTAGTATACACACTGGTCACAGTCTCGTGGCGGCACACGCGCACAGAATGGGGTTGAGAGATCGAGAAGACTGCAGAAAATGTCAAAAGAAAGGGACCAGGAGCATCTCATGAACACTTCTCCCACACTAGCAAGGCAAGATACTGGAAGAGATATCGATTGAGGCCGCCTACCTACTACTTGACGGCACTCCTTTTGGAATCACTAAGGACCAAAACTATTATATACGTGGCTTACGAGCCTACCAACCTAACATAACCTAACCTAAACTCACAAATTTTACCAGTTGAAAATTGTTAAAGATAGTTGAGGAATTAATTTCTCTTTTTTTAATAAAATTTTGTGTAGAATTAATTACTTCTTATGTACTATTCGAAGAAACCGTGAATGCTTAACAATTTTGCTTATTTTTGCTAAGATATACATATGTGGTATAAAGCCAACCGGAATATTGATGTTCTTACATTATATTAGGTGTGTGGGGGCTAGGGTACAGGCTTGAAAAGTTATGATTCAATTTCAACAATTTATTTACGCAAAGTGTCATGCCCTCTGGGTCCTTTTTGTGCAAACACAATATTAGCCTGAATTTTCTATGCCACATTGATTTGGCACAATCGAATCACAACTACCTTTATTTCCTTACATCACAATTTAACAAATTAAGACATCGACATTACACAAATAGGGTGTTTAAGTGGTCATCATGATCTCAATCCCAAAGCCAAAAATATAAGTTATATTAATTAAATTTAGATAGACTATTTTAATAGTTATCCCTTGTTTGGTTAAACCCGAACTTAGTGCTTCCTTAGATTCTGATTCCGTTTTTTAGTTTATTTGAGACAGAGCGAGTTTCTACAATCATTGTTGCCTAGTGAAGTTCCTCTTGAAAAAGGTAGTTCCGTAAATCACCCAGTAGCAAATATTTTGTATCAAAATGTCAGTGTCTAATACTATGTTCAGACCGACACTTAATCACACGATTTCGGCTGTTGAGTGGTTTATCCCACTAATCTTATAAATTTATCAAGATTTCGCCATACAAAAATGACAGTTCAAAATCACTTCATCGGAGTGATTTGAAACTGATCCACGCTAAATCTCTCTGTGCGACTCTGATTTTGCGCCATCTACTTGGCAGCATTGGAAATCTATTACATTATCACAGCTGATTTAGACACTACAAAAAGGAAAAAATATAAACAAACAAATTTTTATTAGAGCAATGAATCTAATTTCTGCTGAAAATCGACTTCCCAAATGAAAAAATGCGTATATTATTTCCATTATATGGAATATATTTAAAAGAATACGGTTTTTATTACAAAATACCATATCACAATGTTTTTTTTTGATAAATATTGAGCGATGTAAATTCTTGAATGGCAAAAACAGCTGTTTTTAATCTTTTCAACGGCAGTAAGAACACTGTTGGGTTATGAAATGCTTAAATGTAATCTAATCTTTTAAATTTTCGGTCTGAACATGGTATAACATAACCTAACCTAAACTCACAAATTTTACCAGTTGAAAATTGTTAAAGATAGTTGAGGAATTAATTTCTCTTTTTTTAATAAAATTTTGTGTAGAATTAATTACTTCTTAACTATATACATATGTGACCTGGTCTACGGAAAGGGGGTAGGTGTCAAAAAATCAATTTTCACTTTTCAGTTGATTCGGATGAAAGATGAGATGCTTTTTCACGTGATAGAAGTTTAGTTTTCGCACGTTAGCTCCCTTTTCGTAGACCAGGTCACATATTTTAGTACTCAGTCCTAAACTGGTTATAAAAGTCCCATTGACTGGAGAAAAGGACAGCTTTAAGATATGGTAATTTTGCTGTTGGCATAACAGTTAAGGATATGTAACTAGAATGGATCCAGATTTACTTCACTGCAGCCATAAACTATCGCTTTACCATCATACCCCAAAAATTTCAATGGATTTGTTTATACCGATACAAGAACATCAACTTTAACATCTTAGGTCAAAACAGATTCATGAGGGTAAGGAGTTACTAAAATATATCAGGAAAACACACGATTATTTAGTTTAACCTAAAAATTAGGCCCAGTAACTTGTTGGAACATTTCTGAGTCCTTAGATTTTGAAAATTATGCCTTCTAAGATCTACTTCCTAACTTATCTAACTTCCTCAAAGAATTGGCAAAGTTGTGAAAAGATGATTCTTCAGAGATATTATGAGAATTTTGGTTACTTTTAACAAAATTAAAAATTTTATGGTCAAATATCAAAGCAATCAAGAGGCAATATTTTAATATATTTTGAACATCACATTCAAGGATCCCGGCTTCATTTAACAAATTCTAACGCAAACACATAAATATCCATCTATATAGTATGTATATATATGTATATATAAGTATGCATAAGTGCACACCAAAAATAAATATTTGCATATTTCACAACTTGAGCTCAACATACTTTCCCCAAAATCCAATGGTGCAGTCCCCAATGGCATTCGTTTTGATCGCTTGTCCAGACATGTTCATATAAATTTTATATTACAAAACTTTAGACTGACCATCAAACAAAACAATGTGTCTGTACAAACATTTCGCATACTTGCGTACGTCAAGCACGCCCACACAGAGAGCGGGGTCATCATCCCAACACCTTGCTAGCCAGCCCCCTATGTGCCTATAGTATCTCTTGGATGTTGTATTAGTGTTTTTGTTTACAAAACGGCCCGTAGAAAGGCAGTTAAATGAAAAAAGGGAAAATCAAGCGCAAGATATTGTTATTGTTTTATGTTTTTGGTTTCTGCTAGAGCAAGAATCGTCTATTTATGGTATGTACTGACGAACGATGTATTACTTTTGTTAAATGAGCAAAATTACAAAATGCTTTATTATCGATTTGAACATAGAATTAGGTTCTGCATTAATGGTAACATTAAGGTATAAAGCTTTCACTTCTATAAAGCTTACATTAGAATAGAGCTTTCATTCACAAAAGTTTATAAAAAGAAGACAAATTAAATTTTCACGATATTTACATTAAAACTTTCATCAGCAAAGCTTTCATTCATATTTTACTTTCATTGAAGTTGTGTTTATTAAACTTTTATAGAAATAATTTTAAGAAATTAATGATTTAATATTAAAATCGCGAATACTTTAACAAAGTTTTTACTAACAATGCTATCATTTTTATAGAGCTTTCAAATAAGTTTGTAAAAGAAGATGATAAAATTATAATTACACAATATTTACATCCAAAATTTCACCAAAACAGCTTTCATTCATATTGTGTTTTCATTAAAGTTGAGCTTTTGCTCCTATTGAGCTTTCATAGAAATAGTCATAAGAAATTAGTCACAATTTCACTATATTTACATTCAACATTTCATAAAGAAAGCTTTCATTCATATTGTGCTTCTATTAAAGTTGAGCTTTTAATGCCATTGAGCTTTTAGAAAAATAATCTTAAGAAGTTAGTCATAAATTCACAGTATTTACATTCAAAATTTCAGCAACAAAGGTTTCATTCATTTTGCGTTTTATTAAAGTTGAGCTTTTACTCTTTTTGAACTTTCATAGAAACAATCTTAAGAAATTAGTCATATTTATGCGAAATTTACATTAAAATTTTTATAAACAAAGCTTTCTTTCATATTGTGCTTTTATTGAAATTGAGCTTTTACTTCTATTGAGCTTTCATAAAAAAAATTTTTAGAAATTAGCCATAATTTCACATTCAAAATTTCACCAAAAAAGCTTTCTTTAATAATGTGATTTTATTGAAGTTGCGCTTTCACTCCGATTGAACTTTCATATAAATAATCCTAAGCAATTAGTGATTCAATATTGAAAATCTCCAATATCTTAACACAATTTTTACTTACAAAACCTGTAACATATGGCACTGTGACAAGGTGACTTTTAAAATGGACGAGCAAGAGCACAAATCACACAAAAATTTGGCTTTCACTTAAAGCCCCACGTCGAAAATACAAATGCCAACTGCAGAAACATGCTTGCATCTATTTTTTTCATCTAAGTATTTAGCGAAAATTTAAAAATAAACCGCATCAGCTTCTATTCTCACCTCAGCTTCAACAAAAACCGGTAAGTAAGGCGCCAACACATCAATTTGCTTGACCAATCCCGCCGTTGGTGTTTCATTATGAAACGAAAAGCTCCTCACTCGTTTTGTATGAAAAAGTGTGAAAATGCTGTCCTTAACAGCCGAAAGAAGGTGGATGTTAAATGAAAATTGCAAAACGTTTTCGTATTTTGACCAACAGCTAACTGTCTAGACAATTCGGAGCAATACGAATGGTGGTTTTGTGTAAAAAACGGTAAATACGACAATGGAAACGTGTGCTAAATACGTGAAAAATGAGTGAGGTTAAGATGAGTGATGGAGAAAAAATTAAAAATTGCCGGCAAATATTAGACATTGTGTAGAGTAGAGAGTAAAATCTGAAATTTTTTTTTGTGGAGGAGACGGCAGGTGGTTATGTACATAGTATTTTTTTCATACGTGATTTTTGTGCGGAATCCATTTGCTCACCTCGTTTCAATAGTGTAAAGCAAATAGAGACATTTAGTTGCTTTGTTCAGCCCGAGGATTTTTCATTTCAATCAAATTGTCATCGTCAAAGCCACATCGAGCGGTTGTGTCGTCCGGCGCTTGAGTGACGTTTTGGCATTTCGAATGGTTTTCCAATTCTTTTTTCATTTTTTTTAAATTTTTTTTTTTTTTTTTTTTTTTGTTTTTTTTTTTAATTTTTTTGGTTACTTTATTTCACCAACCGAACTCTGCTTGTGGCCAAAAAACGGTAGTGCATGCCAACACTAGCATATCCTGCGCAAGATTTTGATAGTTTCAAATTTGTTCGATTGCAATTCTTCTCAAATATTGAAAGCAATGATTGTTTAGTTTTTTTTTTGACATTTTGTGCTTTTAAAAGCACACATAGCAGTCGTCGTTTTGCAGCTTTTCAAATTCGTTTAGTCGCAGGGATTAATTTTGTTTCGTCGTTGTTGAATTGTTTGGGCTACCATTTAATGTTTTCGAAAAAACGAAAAATGAAAAAAACTAAAGACTTCACATTCTTCCCCAACTAGTTAGTGCCTCATTGATACCTTAGCATTTGGGCAACTTTTCGTTAATTAAAGTTGGAAAGTTTGAAGAAATACAGGATTTGCTGCATAATCTCTTCGCTTCAGCTTTAGCAGAAACAAAAGCTGAAAGTCAAAAACAAGTAAAGAGAAAAAATATTTTCCACCCTTAGCTTGCATTTTTTCTACCCTCCACAGCAATGATTTTTAGCTTTATTGTTGAAACTTTAAGCTCCAACGTTTGCCTAGGATTTATAGTTGTCTACCTTTGTTTCCATTTTTTTTCTCTATCTATAAATTCCTATAACGATTTTGTCTCAATTTCAGATTGTATTTACACGATGAATAAGTATGTTAATAAGTGCCCCCATATGAGTGGAGGTAGACATGCGTTAGGATTAGTATTCAGCCGAAGTTAAAATATTAGCGGCTCGAACTTTGGGGTTGCTGCCGTTTTCCTGATGTTTGAGAGTAGATTATTCGTTATTCGTTGAAAAAAAAACAATCCTAGTGGAGCTCCTATGACAGCTAAACTCTAACAGGCTTAAATTAAAAGTCAGCAGATAAATTTTACCAAACTATTAGAGAATAACTTATGACATTTTGTTATAATTTTTATTTTTTTTTATTTCTAGGTTAATATGCGTTTTGTATGTTCAATTCATAAGAAGAGGGTGTGACGCTTCCAAGGACATCTTTTGGAAAAGAAAGATATTGGGTAGTCGAAAAAGTATTTTCGTATTTTTTCAATAGATGTCGTTGCCGTCGTATATCTCCAGTGCTACCAATCACTTGGTGTCATACTATATAGTGTTGGAATAGTGAGATTTTAGGCTTCATTTAACCAAAACATTAAATTCGGGGAAGTTGAAAAAATAAGAATAAGAAAATAATGAAGAAATTCGCTATATTTTGAAATTTTTGTATAACAAACGGAAGAATGCCACTCAAGACACCAATGAAATTTTTTAAGTTTATGGAGACGATGCTGTATCAGTTCGTGTAGCACAACAGTGGTTCGCTCGCTTCCATTCTGGATATTTCGATGTGAAAGATGCCCCTCGCTCTGGTCGACCTATCGTTGAAAAAGTCGATTAAATTATGGAAAATTTTGACCAGGCGCCACATAAGCAACCCTGACATCGCTAAGGAACTAAGCATTCATCATCAAACGGTTTGGAACCATTTAGAAAAGCGATGACTACAAAAAGAAACTCAATGTTTGGGCACCAAATGAATTGTCTGTGAAAAATTTAATGAATCGAATTAAAATCTGCGATTCTTTGCTGAAACGAAATGAAATCGAACCATTTCTGAAGCGAATGGTAACAGGAGAAGTAACGTATCGAAAGGTTATGCTGAGTGTTTGGTGGGATTGGAAAATCGTCATCCACTACTAGCTGCCTGGTCGAACGATTGATTCTACATTTTTCTGTCCACAACTGATGAGAAGAATTTTGAGAACAGTAACGTTTGAGAGTTATATTAGCCGAGACAACGTTAGATAGATGTTTTTTTAGAAATGAAGTAGACGTTGTGGTGATTGACGTGCCATGAAATGATGTCATTCCCATTCTTCAATGAAAGACATATTGAAATGTTCAAACCATGCAAAGAATTCGAAGTACCTAACAAAGACGATAGAACTTGCCGTTTACTCGAATTAAGAGAAGTTCAAACAACAGTCAAACGCAGGTGACAACGGATTACTAATAGCGTCACTGAAGATCAAGAATTTGATATGAACTGTATATCAATGCTCATGCACCCACCGATTTAAATGTAAGTCATAAGAAGATCGATCCCAATTATCCTCGAGAGAATCTACTAAATCTCAACAAAGAGTTCTGAAGAGTGTAGTAGATAATATGACACGCTTCTAGTAAACACAACCTTGTCAGAGTAAAGTCCCACTTCATAAATCTTCGTTTTGTGTTGGAAAGATGGAGAAAGGATTGGACTTACACGATGTATCACTTTGGCGCAATTTGCGAAATAATTAGACGCTTATAATGTTCAACAAGTAGAATATGTAATTTCTTAAGAACCCTTTATTTATTTCGTTCAAGTACGAATATAAATTTTCTTTCCCTCCGACATCTAATCTAAAGTAGTTGTAATATCCGGGTTTTCAATTAAAAAAGTTCATACATAAAAGCAAACACTTCAACTCTCAATAACTTGCGAAATATTCCATTGCATTCAAAGTAAATGGCAATCCTTAACCTTTGTTACATTCCTCAATCGCAATGCTTTAATAAACTCAATAATCAAGCTTTATTAAAGCTGAGGTATTAATAAAAATCAATAAATCTCCGCCATCATCGAGCTACTCACGTCGAAAGCGCTGACAACCCCTAGGCAATGCAACCTAAACAATTTTGCACATTTCTTTATTCTTTGCTCTCTGATCTTTTCATATGTAATGGCACAGTACTCAGGCACGTAGTCTCCATTGTTGTTGATTTGTTGGTTTGTTCACATAAAGTGGCTGACGTACTTTACTTAGATGCTCTTGCAGAATTTCTTTGTGAAGTTGAGGAATGAGATGTAGGTGGAAATTTTTTTGGGGGGAGACTGAAACAGAATTTGGATGGTATAATGCATGAAACTCGAAAGGAAGCTATGAAAATTAATCGAAATCTACAATTAATGGAATATGGTCAAAAGTCTTCACCTTCAAAGTAGATATGGGTAAGATGATGATGTCGGTAGACGAAGCTCCGGGAAATAGTCCCAAACTCCAGTAGAATTCGTCGCATTGGTACTGGCTTCTGTGGAATCTATGTAACCCCATCCGTAATACTTTATGAAAATACTTTTTGAGCCGAATATCCCTTCCGGAAATACTTTTGGACCGAAATAATAACAAACTGCTTCTATGGAATCTATAAGAGGTTGCTTCTTACGTAATATTTTCCTGTAATACTTTTTGAGTTCAACTGTCATCCCTAAAAGCTATTTTAGCGGAGTTTAAGCTATGAATGTCGAGGTACAGGCCTTATATTTGAAGGAGAATCCCCAGATTGTAAAGCCTTAAAGAAAATTTTTTCTCCTTTAACCTAATTTCCAAACTTAAAAAAAGGTTTTGCTATAATCTAGAATAACTTCATCGTATCTAAGTTTAATATGTCCATGACTATTACTAGGTCAAGGTAACTGAAATTGGCCATTGAATATATCGTACAATCAGGAAATGTTTCCGAAATAAGAACTAGTCATGCAACTCAGTTTGGATTTAGAGGCAAAACTATTTAAGGACTTTGTAACTTATTTGAGTCGTTTGGCTCTAAGTCTAATCCGCAACCGAAAAGAACCAACCCAGAAGTAGTTGAATGCAATGTCACACTGAAAGGCTTGTACAAGTATCCACCAAACGATCCTCTCGCAAAACCACGCCTCTGTCAATATCGCACTCGTACACGAACATAAATTATAGTGTGGCGAAAAAGATCACTTTAATGATGACGTTCAGCTTGTTGGAGTGCTGCCGTTGTTGCTTTTATTACTACACTACACTACAACGTGTTGCAGTCTTCTCTCCCTATCGACCTGTCGGTCTGTCATGCTGTCAGTCAGTCGGTCTACCCATCCGTGGTATCTGTCTGAGCTGTTTGTACACCAGCCTTGCTGATGAATATCAATTGCCGCTATTTTCGTTGATTTATATACTCACTACGACAGTCGGCACTTCACCGCTGCCTACACAGCGATCCTCCGACACGGCAACGACTCCATTGACAACCGACTGCTGCGGGAAGCGATCTTGTTGCTACACCAGCTGTGTGCCGTGGCGCGGCAGCGACTCCAGCCAAGTGTGTGATATTTGACAGCTGTGGCATCACTTGGCATGGCGTGGCGTGGCATCTCGGCAGACGCCACTGGCAGTTGGATGCGCGTGCCGGTGTGCCTCGACATTTGTGTGTGTGTGTGTTTATGGACCTGGCATGTGATTTCTTCGTTGTGCCCTTAGGCGTCCATTTCACTTGGTTCGCGTTTGACATTTGTACAAGCGGAAGGCGTATAAATTAGCATTAATTTTCGGGCGGCATTTTGAGGTGAATGATGGTTGACAGAATTGGTTCACTGGATTAACGGCGTGAAATATGAGCGTAAACTCCGAAGTTGCAAACAAAGCGGGAATAAGAAACAATTAATGAAATTGTAGAATGTGATAATTTTGCGGATGAGTGGGTGCGGTCGGTTGGGTTGCGAAACTTTTTTTGGGAATGGAAACAAATTAATGAAGAAACATTTTTCAAAATTCGGAGTTTGTGTGGGTGTTTGAAAACAGGAAATTAAATATATTTGATTTAATTATACACAAATTTGAAAACAGAATCACATAAGTTAGCTGGTAGATAATGATGATAAATTATCCACCAAAAATATGTTAAAGCATTCAATTGTGGAATTAAAAAGAAAAACTATATATATTTTTAGGGAGATTTCAAAATTTTCTGCAAATGAAATTAAGAATATTTTATATGAAGTCCAAAAGTGGTGTGTATACCATAGGCTTGCATGTATACCATAGGCTTGCATGACTTCTAACTTTGCAGAAGCTTTATGGAGAAGAGTGAATCGGTCATTTCTGTACTCTTTTCATCGTTTATTAGCGCAATATTTAGTTCTCTAAGATTATATATACTGCCGCTGGAACCCTACATATCACCCTTGATCAATAGGTCCAAAATTTTAATTTCAACCTAGGCTCTATCGTTAAATCTAAAAAGTATGGAGTAACACCGCATTAATTCGTAACTTTTCCCAAATACAAAGGGTCTACAGAGTCCTGATCTCATGTAAAAAAAGTGGAAGGGCACGAAAGCGGCTAGCGCAAGGTCAATAGCGCAGCCGGTACCAAACCCAGTAGCCAAAGTGTGGCTGCTAAGCAGGGAGAGAAGTGCTGCTGCTAAGTATAGTCCGCTAAATAATGAATTTAAGGTCGAAGACCCAGCGACGCCTACCAGCTGAAAAAAGTGCATCTGCAACTGCCAAACAAGCAGGAGCTGACGAAGAAATCCCAATAATCCATTGACAGCGCGAGCACGAGATGTTTAAGAGGGGAACTAATAAAGTGAGGGCCTTGATGGTATCACAATGGGCCTCTTAAAGGCCGGGAGACAGCCACTCTACCTACCAAACGAATCTACCTCATATAAGGGTATGCATCTAGTGGATATGAAACCATAGTATCACACAGATGGTATTAAGGGAAAATCGAACAGAAAGATTTTAAGTCTTTAGAGTAGAACAACAAATATGAATTACACTTTCATTTTTGCTCTATTACCATATGTATGTATATAACACAACGCAAGAAGCTCTAAAGCGACAGGGAGCCTGAAACACCAGAATACTTGATAATAGACTGCTTAGCAGTCTGCAGACGCAGGTTAAAGCCGCTTGGATCCATGTTTCCAAGTAGAGATCACATTGCTTTGCTAGCACCCAGCAGTCTATTGGACTTTATCAATATGCTGGGGCTAGGTGAGTCTTTATGACTTAGAATATTAACAATAAACCGAAGGTCGCGGTGGAAGCCTCGTCTTTATATTTAATCTAATCTACCTAACATATGTAATAAATCATTAAATTTATTTTCGACTATATTTCTAGCTTCATGTGACCGAATCCATTAAGTTAATTTCAATATATTAGTTTTCGATTGCCCTTTAAATCAAGTCGAACTTGTAACACCTGACTGGTAAAAGTCAAAACTACTTATGCCTCATAGCCACTTGCCTGCTATGCACCCAAGATGAGTTACATACCTAACAGTCAGCTTAAGCTTCGCTGTACTCCTATTGTATGTTCTTCCATGGAAGAATAGCTAAGCAAAGAAAAGTCAACTGCATGAAGCCACATACAACTATTTTCTAAGCAAAGTTTCAAGTACACTACGCTTCCTAGCACACATACCCATACAAACATATACATACACATATATCAAGTATATATTAATACCATACACCCACTTCTATGGCCCTCTATATTTAACCCGAGTTGTGGCTGCATGGCCTTTGTTCGGCTGTTGCCAGCGGCCATTCGCAAAGAAAAGCAAAAAACAACAATAAAATATATACACATAAGTACTCCCTCTCTTGACGACCGAAGTCTTATATCAATTTTTGCTGAATACTTTCTTCTCCTTTGTGCCAACTTCCTGAAAGTGTGGTTGGTCTGTTATCGTTGTTGAGTAGCCTTGAGGCATAGCGGTATTCTCATACGTTAAAGACCGCCTTGACTTGCAGTTGCGCATATGTGTATATAAATATATACTCGCCTGCACTGGTGTGTGGGGCAATTTATAGCGAATTCTTATGAATTACTTTTAGATATGCATTTCAATTTCAATTGCAGAAATTCCTTAGCAGCGGTCGGCAGACAGTTGCAGACGGCGCTGTGAAGTGTCTTTTGCCGAGATTCACAGCATTCAATTAATAATAATTATGCGAAATGCAAATACAGCGAAAGATGAGGCGTCGCGTTCGCGGAAGTGTTTATCGGCAATAAATTTTTTGAAGCCCCTGTATATTTATCATTTTTATTTACATTTTAAGAAGTGATGAGTAGGTGGATGGTGTGAATTGTGGTTTTGAATTGCAGCGATGACTACGATTGAGAATGACACCGTTCCAACGGCGGTCGGGTCTACGTAACCGGAACGGTGACGGATTTTTTATCCAGCCAAGGACTGTCAACTCGGCATAATTCTGTTTCTAAAACAACAACAATAACAACATTGAGAATGACAAATGAGATTATCGGTTCCCTGAGTTTATTTCGACTACAAAGGCCGTAGTGGAACTGGTTAAGCAAATTCACCCATACTATTTCAAAACCAGCGGATTCGAAGAAACCTCCTGGAGACAATATCTGATTTACCCCTACTATTACAAAACTAACGCGTAAGAAGAAACCTCTCAGAGGCAAGACCTAAACCACCCCACTATTTCAAAACTAGCGCATTTCAAGAAACTTGCTAGAGCTAAGACCTGATCGATCCCATCTATTGCAAAACTAGCGCGTGAGAAACCTCTTAGAGATAGGATTCTCAGATAGTCCAATTCATTGCATTTTACAATCTTGGGGCTTAAGTTATATCGTGGTCACATATTCAATACTCAGCAACAGATAGTCGTAACGAAATTTGGTCTCAAATAACTTATTTTATGGGAGATGCAACTGTTTTGAGCTAGAATAATTGTACGAACAGGTATTAATAGAAATTCTTCCAAATAGATGCCGAGAGTTGAAGAAGAAAACGAGAAGCAATTGTAGAGACAGGCCGAAATGCGTAAGTACGAAGAGCTTGACAAGCTGACTGAAAGGGGGAATCCCCGAAAATTCTACGAAAAGATGCGGCGACCAACAGAGCATACTAAAATTATAGATGGAACACTCCATCCTACTGAATGCCAGTAAAAGCATCACACCAGGAGATAGTGAACCCGATTGCCCAATCGATGACGATGGAGCGGACTTTCCATTGCCCGACCACGAAGAAGTTCGAATAGCAATTGTCCGTCTGAAAAACAACGCAGCGGGAGCCGTTGAATTGCCGGCCGAGCTATTCAAATATAGTGGCGAAGAACTGATAAGGAGCATATATCAGCTTTTTTATTCTTCTTGCAAACAGGTGTTACTTCGGACTGAGTAGGCAATTGAAAAGTAAAGTCCTCTCTCGAAGGACAAAGCCCAATCTCTACTCTCGCTGTTGTAAACCCGGGTCTATTGAATCATCCTAGAATGTTTTATAACAAGTAAAAGATAATTTAAAAATTTGATCGTATTTGAATTGAAAATTGGACGCTTTTATCATGTCCATACAAGCCCTCAACAAATGTAATGACTAAATTATCATTTCATCGCAATAAAAAAGAATAATGACTTATATAAATACATAATATCAAACCAATTGGCCTTTTTGTTTTCTTTTTTTAAATTAAATGAGGTTATTTACTTCCCCTTTTAACCACTAACTGATTATTTTCTGTTGTAAATTCGAAAAGATGAACACAATGACATTTATGTGATAGAATATCGCTGATAATTGCTTTTATCATATATACAGGGTGGGTGAGCTATATGCTCGAATTACTTACAAAGAAAAAAAAAGCAGGCTTCCAAAAATGAATATGAAATACATAAGCTAATCCAAAAGGGCGAAAGTCGTTGATCCAGAAATTCAACTTTTCAAAATCCTGCTGGGTCGATAGGGAATATGGGTCGATACAATACCCCAAAATTTCGATCTATAGCCATTCTGACAAAATTTTCCTTATTCCTTAGCAGTTTTCAATTTTTCAAACCTTTCAGAGTAACGAAACGAACAAATAGCTCAAATAAATCAATAGTTTCAAACCAACTGAACCACTATAGTTCTAAGTCTTGTAGGACCTTTAAGGTCGGCAAAAATTCCTCTTAGCTGTAACCCACGCGCTTACAAAGTCATGATTTCAAGCTGACTCTGGTCTAGCAGAGTCATGACATTGCAGACATGCGGATCCCAGTGATGTCTAAAGTATTTCTTCAATTATCTGCTTTGTATGCAAACTCTGAAGGAGGTGAAATGGTGAATACAACGGCCATTAATAATAAGGGACCTGGCGGTAGGTATAAAACGCTAAGGGTAAAGATTCCCCAATCACTAAACTTAAAATGGAAAGAAACGGAATATCAGTACAAATGTCTGTGGGAGACGAGGTTGCTACCAACCTCGGGCACAGCTGTATAACCAGCGGCCACACTCCTCCATTACGATGGGCACAGTTTACGGTGGACATAGCATTACTGTCAAGTCAGGGTGCCCAAATGCCTAAACTCAAAATATAAGTAATTAGTAATGGAAAGAAGCAGAATATCAGTCCAAACGTCGGTGGAAGACAAGGTTACTACCATTTGCGGGCACGGCTGTGTCAACGGGAACAGTTTACGGTGGTCATAGTATTACTGTCAAGTCAGCCCCATAGCGCACGAGTGCCACGATCCATGAAGACTCGGAACAAGTGAGCGCTGTGAGTACAAACGCAGAAAAAGAAGACGAACTTTTTCGCTCTCCAAAGCAGGAGCCCGATTGTTTCAACTCTGACAATAAGAGAGGACCCCTGAAGAAGCCAAGAAAGGAGGGTAAGGACATGTAACCGACTCGATGGCACGTCCAACTTGAAGGAAGGGAAGAGGAGACGGTTAGCTTCGGTGAGAGAGGAGGTGAAAAACGCCTCGCATCCAGCGTTTGCGAATAGCATTGAGGAGCACATCACTGAAAAGAAGCTGCGTTCGATGGATAGCGAACAGAAGGCGCCTTTGAAAAAGAGGAAGTACATGCACGTAGCCCAGAAGCTACTAGACCATACGTTTTGATATGATCGAGTTAATACTCCCACACATTGAATTCTCAACACAAATGAGACCTTTGTACTTCTTCCCTTGCTTTCCAGTTTCGAAAAAATAGAGCCAAAGTGGTGTTTACTTTGTTCCTTAAAAGCGATGTTTTTTTTGGTTATGCAAAATGAGGTTAGAAAATCATCCATTTCCGAAGACAAGACATTTTTAAGAGCCTGATTTCGGATCCCAAAAAAAGCGACTTTAAGGTTCGAATTCATAGAAAAAATGTTTCTGTCATAATTTGAAAAATAAAAAATAACATTTTTTTTGGTTGAAAAATATTTTGTGTGATTACTCACCCTGTATACTATATAAATTTATACAAATAAAATGTAAATATCGAGCACTTTTAAACTATGATATGTGGCGCTTGTCATTCGCTTATGTGATGTGTATATGTGTATACATACATATATATTTAGTACAAAATACGCTCAAACCCTCAATTATCGACCCCGAGCGCTGACCCTTGGCAACAAATTGTATTTGTATGACCTTTTGAAATTTCAAATTTGAACATTTCTCAATTTTCCGATGTGAACGTAAAAAGACAGTTGGTGAAAATTTAATTTTCCCTTACTACCAATTAAATTAACAATGCATGTAGGTACTTATGTACATGTGTAAAATGTGATAATTTGTTGCACGCAGAGTGACGCTAGAATTGAGGGTTCCAAAGTGCTTGCCAGTTGATGACTATGTTTTGATGTTGACGGTGGTTGTTGGTGCCGCTTTGGTGATTACACTATATAAGCGCATATGAGGTACGTTGTTGTTGTTGTTTATTTATATTTTCATGCAACAAGCATTAATGAATTTTCTTTGGTTAAATGCTTGTTTGTTTGTTGTTTCTGACAATTAGATAATAAGTGTGAGGGGAGAGAACTACACAGAAGTACATGACTGGATTACCCTTTCTCTTCAGAACACAATTGACACCCATATGTGAGTGCTTGCTTGTTGACAAATTGATAATTTACAAGGATATTTAATTTAGAGCATGAGAACATTCTACAATTTAAGCTCGAAAGTGAAATTTGAAAGCAGCGAGAAAGAGTTGTGGGTTCTTTTGAGTTTTCAGTGCAATCATAGAAAGTTTAAAGGCTGCAGAGCGGGGTGGGGGAAAATATTATTTTAATTAATGCAAGCATAAAGTAAACAGCGCAACAGATGAGCCATGCAGTTACGCATATTTAAACATACCGTTACACCCTCTTTTTGGTGAGACTCAATTCGCCATAGAATCCGCCATTCGCTTTCCATTGCGTACTTAATGGCGACAAAGGCTTTCCCAGCGCAATTGACAAGAATGGTGTTTATATTGCCACAAAGTGCTCGACTACGAGTCTATACTCGCCTATCTGGTAAGGAGGAAACACAAACAGCTTCTATCGCGCTGGCGGTGAGCGAGTCACTCTCTCCCCATTCAGCTGCACTAAATCACTTTGCAATATGAAATTAAAATGCCTACAGGCTAAGCGACAGTAGCTGCAAAATATATGAGTGCGATCCCTTTGCATTTTAAAGCGTTAGCGACAAAAATGTGTCCTTTGCGGGTTGCCAAAGGCCTTTTTGGGGGAACTTGGCAAGCCAAGCTTTGAAGGGAAGCATGATGGGGATGTTTCATGAAAGAATGGTATGATGGTTTAAGTAGGCTTTAAGTTAATTGCATTTTGTTTAAAATTTTTGCAATAAAGGGACAGATTTAACAACTGCAAAAATTGTCTGTCGAAAGGGAAATGAAATTCATACACGATGAAAGTCGAAAGAGATAACATTCCTACTGGAATATACTATATGTAACTTTATGGAATTAAGGACGAAATTTTTTCTTTTAATAATATTTTACGCATTGTTATTATCCAAAAAATGAGTGTTTAAAACGCTCAGAATGGCTGATAGCTTTCATAAAAACCTTTTTTGTAACATTGATGCTCTGAAAAGTTTGTCTGCCGAGACGCGAAATCTCCACAAATCACATTTTGATTCGTACCAAATCCGGAAACTGCGGAGTAGAACGGAACAAATCATAATGCCACTGCAGCTGCCTTCAAGTAAATACATACACAATACGCTCTGAGTGATAATTAACGGACCTACATCTATCATAAAGTGGGTGCAACATGCCAAGTCTGACTACATTTTATAAAATTTAGACAGTTAGAGATACAATGCCAATAGAAATCGAGAATACTGCAAGTTTCGAGCTTTCGAGTTTAATAGTTTTCTCTGTCCATTCCTTTAAAACCCCAAAAACAAAGCAGTCAAAACAATAGAATTGTAAGGATTGGGTTTAACCAAACATTATCTTATGATAGAGACCTTAGTTGAAAACCCTATAGAAAGAAATCATTACAGTTTAAGTAAAATTCCAAAGGAACCTAAAAAATAAGGGTATTTACTAGAATTTCTAAATGAGGATTTCACAATAAAAGAAAAACCGGAAAACCGAAAAGTGAAATCTCTATCAAAAGCTGTCGTAATACAGCTACAGTAAGGAGAGAGAAAATATACAAAACTCGAATACGTATACTTCTTAAAAATAACAATAAAACAAAAATCGATTATGGATACTTTATTAAAAAGAGAGATTCCTAACGATTCTTCCTATAATAAAGAGAGATTGCGAAAGTGAATTCTGGTTTGCACAAAATTAAAGCATTTGGATCATACTGATTCGCGATGTTAAGAAACACACCAGGAGAGGTGTGAAGAAGGTGGGACTGGATCATCAAAATTGGGAATGGGTACTATAATAAAGCAGAGAATTACATAACGACTCAACGGAAAGGAACTCTTCCTTTAATGAAGAGAGCTCGTGAAAATTAATTCTGACTCACAAGAAATCAAAAAATTTGGATCCTACTGAAATCTTCGAATATAGAAAAACGATTCTTCAATATGATGAAAGTGGGGTTGTAACATTCGTTGAAGGGCGTTGCTCAACGGAGCTATAAAGTTATGAGCAAAGTCCAATCATTCTTTTAGAAAAGTGAACTGGTAGGTTTGTGAGATCGAAGCCAAGATCGGTATTCTTAAATAATAGAACAGTAGAATAATGTAACTTTCAACATTTAGGTAGTTGATTTAAAGTAATGTTTCATTCTTCTCTAAAATAAAGATGAACCAGACGTTGAGGATACTTTAATAAATTAGAGGAGTTCATTATGACTCCACGGATCGGAACTCTTCCTTTAATGAAGAGAGTGAATTCAGATTAGATTCTCAAGAAATAGGTTATTTAAAATGTTTTGGATTATACTGAGATCTACAAAATGACTGACGATGGTAAAAATTATCAGAAGTTTTCGAAAAAGCAAAGAGAAGATTCGGTTGGATCCAAAAACTCACATTCCTTGAAGACCGTTCTTCAGCGGGGCTGTAAACTTGAGATCGAAGCCAATATCGGTATTTTTAGATAATGTAGCACTGGAGTACTTGGGTACTTAGAGTTACATACTTTCAGGACTTTAGGAATGTTAAAGAGTTCGACAAAGTAAATTATTAATATTTCATAACGAAGGCTTCAACTTGGGTTTTATATAGCTTTAAAGTCTTTCGATTGCCTTGTCGAAGTGACAAAGTGGATGAAAGGCCATAGACATATCTGGTACTTCTTCCAATCCTTGGATTGCCTTGTCGAAGTAATAAATTGGGGGGCAGGCTATAGATCTATCTGGTACTAAAGCCTTCAGCTCACAGGAATTTAAGTACCTTGATAAACTGCTTACAAAACCCCGTATCGTTTATGTATGTACCTGAAATAACTTCTCGTTGTTGCAATTATAAGAGTTGCTGCATTGTTGTGATGTGGCGAATAAGATGAATGCGACTCATTTAAAAATTTATGAGTGAAATCCGTCATTTAAATTGCAAATGCCGTAAATGGACGGAGTTAAGTGAAAACGGGCTTACAAACTTCAGATTTACTCCATCGCATACATTTGTGTTCTACCGTATGGATAGGTGCGTGCACCTGCAACACAAGGCAAGCTGCAACAATGCAAATATAAATAAAGAATAACTTGAAAGCGGCGAGAGACGGCCAGACGACAGCAATGGCAGGCGAACAGCGACTTAAGGGAGCGCAAAATGCTGATGGACCCCGACTTGGCGCAGGACGTACCTACAAAGCGGCACACATACATGCAAATGCTGGAATGCATATGAATTTAAAAGGCACACACGAGTGCATGTGAACGCGTGAGTGTGTGTGTTCGTATTGTGCGGCGTCACCCGACCGAAATGCATGAATGAATGCGTTAATTTTGCATGAAGCACCACGACAACAACAACATGAGCTTCTTTGGCTGCATTTGTTGCCACCCGCCGCAATATTTGTACGCTTGTGTGTATATATGTAAGTGTCTCCACTTGCCATGCGAGTTTTCAGTTTCTACTTCGTCATCGTCACATCGTCAACCTGCCGGCTCCACCACCGCTCACCCACCACTTGACTGTTGCCAAATTCAATAGCGCTGGCAATTTATTGTTGTAATAAGTTAAATAGCGAATGTAATGAGGCAATGACCCCGTTTATGTTTGCTCAGCATTAAGAAGTTGCCTGAAAAGCGTTCACATGACCCGCACGAGGCGTTGAAGCGGGGCGCCGTCACCGGGCGTACGCGAGTATGTGACACATAAAAGACACACAGAAAGCAGAGAAAAGTTATTCAATTAAATGCGAAAGGTTCGCTTGCATTCCTTCACGGTAGATTTAAATGCATCACTGGATCCACAAACAGATGTCGTGGAGTTAAGGGAACTGCGGATTGCGCTTATGTGCAGCAAACAATCTAAGAAATTCATAAGTATCTGCGCTTTTGTGCTAAAATATGTGCGTTTATATGTAGAAGTGGGAGCAGATGTCTCGAAACTTTCAAAGGATTGTTTGCTCTTCGCCAGGACAGATGCACATTTGTAAGGCGAAGGCAAAAGTGGCGCGTAAAAACGAAGAGGATTTACAAAATAGGCCAAGATGATATGCTTATTAGTCGTAGCTGAAATCTACTAGGAGAGAGTTATCAGCTATTATGAAGTCGCCTATTGATTATTTTTTCGAAATGATGAGGCTTTGTAAAGACCTAGTAAGCTGATAATAGACACAATAGTAAAACTAACGATAATGACGTTGTTGCAAGGGAAAAAGTAAATATGATATACTCGGAAAAGAAACGAAATGAAAAGCAACTCGACAAGGGTTGAAAATCATTCAGATTTTAAATCGTATCATTTAAAGATAATTATTACCCTCGGTCTTGCGGCCAATATAACACACAAACCTTTTTGCAATAAATAGGTTAAGTTTCTTCTAACTACTTAGGGAGTTACTATTTTCACTCCATAATATCCATATTCGAGGAGAGTCCAGGCATACGTGAATAATCCTGAGTGTTTCCTGAATCTAAAATTAGAAGATATTTGGCTTAACTTTCAGAGAGAGAAAGTGGTATAACTTCCTTCGACTAATTTTTCGAAGCCAGTTCAAAAAGGAGGATTTTTTCACAATTTGAAACTGACGGGTTCCACTACACCTACACCAAATGCTTTAAAAATTTTGAGCTATATTTAAAAACCTTTTAAGAATGCATTGTTAAAATTTTAAGGAAAAGAGTTTAAAAGTTTCGGGTAACACGCGATCTCTTACGGCGCTAAACAAAGGTCTCCCACTGCTGCAACGATCCTGTCCTTCTCCAGGGATGAAACTTAAAAAAATCTCTACTTCCAGATATTGTCGGTACACTGACCTACCGTCGAAACAAATAAAAGATTCACAAAATGGCATCGGATCGTTTTTCTCCGAGGAATAACTCAAGCAAACTTTAAGATAGTATTGAGAAAAACTAATTGGGCTGATTGTACTGTGTGGCTGCATTTTAGAAGGCTGTAACTTCGAGTTCAAGAATAGTTGGAAAATTAGTTTATTGAAGTTTTCGAAACTAGAAACTTCTGAAAACTTTTAAATTAGTGTAAATTTTAGGCAAACTTCGAACTACTGAAGAGTGTTTATGAGACGCATTTCACTGTACCCAAAATTTTTCGACTTCTTGAAAATGTCTTTCGGTATTATATGCAATCTGAGTTCGAACCATGTTTACCGTAAAAAATTTGGCACCTTGGAATTCTTAACTACCGAGCAATATAGCTTCTAAGTAGAACAACTTAAAAAATATATAGAATTGAAGAGCTAGCCATATAAAAAATACAGCTATGGAACTTCACAAAATTAAAGAGAAATTTAGAAAAAATATTGTGAAACATCGTTTTATTCTTCATTCTAAATTGAGCTCCCTTCCATTGACTTTGTTGTTCAAGTTATGTAAAAACTGTTTTCGCAATATCTTAAGACGTCAGTGCGGCTTTAAGAAATCCTCTGCAATTACTGTGGTTTTTTGTGGAGATCCATAAAAGTAATAGTATGTCAACACAAGATAGAGGCAACATGGCGCATAGTTAAAAATAACGTGATTACGATTATGTATAGTCTCGATTCCAGATGACTTATATAGTATCCTATGATTTTAAGGGCGAGTAAAGTGTCACATTAAGACATTTCCATTTATTTTGATCTTGGGATTGACCTTAGATATTTCGATCTTCAAATTCCTTATCCAGGTTGGATCGTGTCGGTCTTTGTGTCGGCTGTCTTGTGGATTCCAGCCGATAGCGTTTCAGATGATTGTTTCTGAATCTCGCCTCAGAATGTTCACCATTTTCTTTTGAGAATAACTATAACTCAGTTAATACAGTGTATAGCATAACTGATATTTGATAGTAAAACGTTTTCTACTGAAAATAAATTCCTTTTGCAGAAAGAAATCCACAGTTCTGTTATATTCAATCATCCCTACCTATTGGAACTCTTATATCGCGGTTTTCAAATACATATATACCGTTTTACGAGATCTAAACATAATTCCTGGATACCAATATTAAATTGCTTTCGAAAGTATGGTTGTATTATAGTATAGTAGTGTAGTATATGTATTATATATAATATTTATGAAAAATGTAATATATGAATGTACTTACTTCATTGAAACCGTTTTTGTAATTCAAAAGCTTTGAGATATCTCCACTCAACGACAACTGAAACAGAAAAGAAGACAAAGTTAGTTTTTTTTAGTGTTATTGGGACATTTTTGGAATATGCTATATGCTAATGAAAAATGTCACTTGGCTGAAAATTGCGCAGCAAAATCGGGCGCGCAACTACTGGCTGCTGAAGACTTCACATATAGAACTTTCGGGCATAGATTGGCATTGGCAGGGCTACGCTTTAAATATCTGAGGGCCCCTCGGTATGAGTCAGGCGCAAGTATTCTAAAGGATGACTACTTCTCAATTATGATATTGTAACTAAACTCTAGACTAACCTAACATAACTTTATCTAATAAATATGCATTGGCTTAGGTTTTTACATGAAATGATAGCATGACTAATTTCTTCTGAAATTACACCGTTGCCTTGGACAAGAACCCATAAAAATTTTTGTGAAGATATCTTCTAAAATGTAAAGTTTTTCTTAAAAACACTTTATCCCGATCGTTCGGTTTGTTTGACAGCTATATGCTTCGAAATCGGCTGTTACGATAACTGAGCGCATTCTCGGAGAGAAAAGGGCGTGAACAAACTGACGGACTAGTTCACGTATATACAGACAGACGGACATGGTTAAATCGACTCAGCTCGTCATGATATTGATATATTTATGAGTACATTTCTATGTATTAAATAAGTGATTTTGTCGAACTTTCTTGATATTTATATTTTTCACTGCGGCTTAACTCTGAAATATTACTAAAATGGACCTATTTTATTAATCCTCGTACTTTAAGATAATTGTAAATCTACCTAGCAGAAGGTAGAAAATTACAGAGTTTATAAGCGCCCATAAATTTAACATCAAAACGTGATGTTCTCAACTAAGTTTGCTCAACCCTTCCGAGTCACCGCAAAATTAACTAACTGTGTCCTATTTTATGGGCGAAAATACTGTTTCGCAACATTTTCCACTAATTAACTTTCAACGTATTTCAGCGTTGCAACACGGCTACTACCGTGCTACACCTTTTTTACTGCTGCCACACCATGCGGACTTCTGCCTTGGTCCTCCACCTCCTCAACTCGCTGAAAAGATATTGGCTGGCTGAATATTGCTTCGCTCGTTGTCAGCCATGCAACTTAACACCGTCAAAGTATTTTACGAGAGCAGAGACTGTTACGTCAATTGCCTGCTGCTGCGTGTGCAGTGATAACCGCAAAATGCGCGCCAAAAAGGGCTGTTCGGCAACATTGTCACACTGGAGATCGCAGAATTATATTGCGCAATATTATACATATGTATGTGTGTATGTGTTCAGATATCTGAAGCGTTTCAATGCGATAAAAATATGCTTCGCATTCGTCATAAGAGTTTTATGCTGACACACGAGCCTCGTACCAACCACCCATCCTTCCATCCATCCATCCATCCATCCAGTCAACTAACCATTCATGCATCCATCTGTCCCATCATTAGTTGTTACAATTTATGCCCTTAAGAGTGTCGAGGAAGGCTTTTGAGTTGGCAAGAGTCAGAGCGATGAGGGCGATGAAGAGAGCAAGCCAGAGATAGTTCCACCATCAGCGCAATTGTGGTGTCAGTAACTACCGACCACGGCTTTCAAATGCCGTCATGGGAGCATGACTTTCGGCGTTCATCCTAACAAATCCAGCTGGTAACATAACAACAACAACACAAATAAATAACGGTTGGCAACATAACAGTAGCTTCTGCTTTGCCACTACTTATATTGTCAACCCGAACGAACTGGAAGGTATCCTGACCGCAGCAGCTGCGTTAACTAGTACTCTCGGCATAACCACACTTTCAAGTGAATCAGCTGTGCAGCGTTCGGCAGAGCCCGGCAGCATTTTGCTGACTGATTGTTAGTGCTATGTCGAATGTTTAAGTGATGATGGAGCACTCTCCACGCCGCTGGCTGAGTGTTGGGCGGTGCGGTGGTACCCACGCTTATGTTTTCAGTTTAATGTGGCGTTTGCGCTGTCGCAACTGCCACTTGAGACTTTTACGACGCCGGCAACGACAACGACGACTACTGCTGTTGCTGCCACTATTTTGTGGTGCATGTTGCTGTTGCTCGCCCTAAAGTACCTACTCCGACATGGCGCTAGTGGTAGTTCATTCTGCTGAGCTCGGTTGCGGATTCGTTTATGGTGTGTTGAGTTGGTTAGCAGTTGGCTGAAGTGTTGGTAATGTAAGCGTAATTGAAGCGAGGTTGCACTCGAAGAAATTTTTGATGAACAATTCTTGCAACTTTGGTCTCGATAACTTCTCTCTCTGTTGCTGCTGTTGTAAAGAATGTCTTCAACCCTGTTTGGAGGAATTTCAGTCAACTGTCATGGAAGTTAATTGACCAAAAGTCCAGAGCTAGTTCGATGAGTTTGGACTATAGAGAAACAGGTCTTAGATCAACAGGTTTCACTGGACACACAAAGTTACTTAGCATTTTGTGCGGACTCGTTTCACATAGCACATATGTTAAGTACGTCAGAGTATAATCTGGAAAAGTAGCAGTTTTATCTTTCGCAATATCTTAAAAATTATGGAAGGATTATTCGTGAGCCAATTCTAGCAATTCTTTCGATATGAACGACGCTTTGTGCTTATCGAAATATTGTCAAACTCGGAGTCTGGTTCATTTTGTCTTAGCTTTCGAATTATCATTACAAGAAAGACTCTTGATATTCCGAGGTTCTAAAGATAAACCACTAATTTGAGATGCCTTAGAAATCTCTGACATTTTTTCTGTTCTCTTTACTTCTTGAGGTTTCTTTCGATTGGAAGCGAGTGGGTTTTCCGATGTCTTGTTTGGCTTTGGACTTACGGACCTTCAGTGAGCTCACCAAGCGCTGGTCACAACAAAGATATTCCTTGACTTCGCGATCTTTTTGAGAAAGAGTGAGCCATAAGCCTCTACTACTTGCTCTTTGCAAAATTAGTCTCGCCGCAAATGTAGGTTTTCTGACTGGACATTGTCCAACAGGTTCACACGCGATGTGGCTTTTATATTAGTTATTATTTAGTCAAAACTGTATGGAGGAAAGCGAGGTTTAATCCTCTTGTCGCTTTTTCCACTATTACCAGAAGTTGAGATATCTCTGTAGACGCACCTTTGGTCAACCTAACGAAGTGGCTGGGATTAATAATAAACACCTTAATAATCTGAACTTTATAAATAACACAAAATACATTCTCAAAGTAAGATCCATCGCTTTTGAATCAACCCTGCGACCTAGCCAAACCTAACCTTACCTCCTAAGTTTCCTTGGACTTCAAGATTATGCTAAGATCATAAATTCAAGGAGTCCGAGCAGTTTTTCAAATTTTTTAGGAATCACTCACTGATTTCTCACAGTGTCAATTTCCTTGCCAACTGAAGCTGTAGTTGCGTTGACATTGTTGCCTTTTGCGGCGTTGCTAATGTTTGATTGTTTTATGGCAACAATGCTCGTAACTTTTGTTATGGTGACTACTCGAAGTATCCTTAGCATTCATTAAAAGTGGATTCATCGCTTAGTTTATGTTTCAGTACATTTTTTTTTTTTTGTTTAAGAAAATTACTAGAAATTAGCATTAAAACTGAAATTGAAGCTCAAATGTTTAGCTGGCTTACATTGTATGCGGATTTGCATAATATATAGCATTATTGCGTAGGAATAATAAATTTAGTAAGAGTTGTATGTGGCATTACAGCTAAGAAACTTTGCAGATTGTTTCTCTTTAACTCGGGATTATATGGACTATAATATAAAGTTACTTTCGTTGTTTCTTAAATTAGAATTCCCTAAGCATTCCCGAAATGTATTTCCTAATTTATTAACATGTTCCAATCACCTGATTTTTATAGTTTTTCTGAAGTGGGCAGACACCTTTAATAATATGTGAAATAATTCTAGTAAAACATTGAGAGCTTTTTTGAATCAACTCAGCATGGGTTCCAAGCACCATACCATACTTATTAAATAAAGACGCTCGAACTACCATATACTTACGGTAGTTCAATGCCAATGAGTTGGACGAAATACCTTACCACAGAATTCTTGAGAGGTAATGATAGAAAAAGGAAAGCATCATTATAGGAAATGTCCAAAACTAAGTTCTCTTTGATTACACGTATCTTGACGAGTGGCGAATCAAACAAAAAACTGATATAAGCCCTAGAGACTAAAAATATTATGGAAAGATTGAAGGATAGTAAGAGCTTATACCACATTAAGGAAGCAGTCACATTCATAAAGTTTTCATGTACTGATTCTAACAATGTAATTTCGTTTTTATTACTATATGTAAATGTTTTGATCAGAGAGAGAGAGAGAGAGAGAGAGAGAGAAATCTCAAACCCAAAGCAGAAAATTGGCAAATTTAAATCGACTAAAGACAGAGGTTCTCGACGAAATACCTAAAATCTCGAAAAATTTTAACTTATTGCATGATCGTCTATATTTTTAAGCCTAAACACTTTAGATCTGTCAAGAGCTTTGCAAAATTTCATTGTGTTCCATAGTTAAGGGGTTACATGGGTTTCCTCCGGTAAAAAACAACCTTTTTCAACAACTTTTCCCTCATATAAAAAATGAAATAATTTATTAGAATTTTTTATTGTTACAAACATGCACTATTAACAAATGAATTCTGGATTTTTTGGATAAAAATATTTTAAAGTCGGGCATCGCGGCGCGTTGGCAGGATAACTCAAGACAAGACTCAATAACAAGATCGTCTAAAGTGAAAAGATACATTTTTTAGTTAAAACCTTAGCTAATAACTTGGACGTAGAAAACAATACTGAAAATTGAGTTTTTGGGAGGCATTTTTAGTTTAAAAAAAAAAAGAAACGCCTTAGCCTAGCTAGCCTCGCGCGCACAAGTTCTCAAGGCTGTATCTCTGAAACTCTTCCTCGGATCAACTTGATAATTGAATAAGATAATAAAAAAACCGATTTTGGAAACCTCGAAACCAATGTAACGCCTTAAACCTTTAAACACTCGAAACCCAGAAAATGTTGCAAATTTAATTCAACATATAAAAAGATGCGAAAAGTTATTGTATGTACATATGTACATATACATACATATGTATAAGTACAGGCATTTTTACAAAGATATTAAGCAAACAACCGTTAGAGCAATGTCTTGTTGGCAGCAACGCCAGCGGTGCTAGCGGCGCGTAAGTAGGTGGCACCTGTGGCAACACCTGGAATTGTGCACCACACAGCACAATTCATGCTGCAAATATGCTGAGTCAAGCAAATGAGGAATTTAGCTCGCTGTAGAAGCAGAAGAAGAAGAAAGTAAATAGAATATTGAAATCCACAGAATATTTACTTTCACTTTCTTGATTGTGTGTGCTGCTTTTGCCTCAAGTTTTACTCTGCCTTTTTCGGAAACGACTTCTTACGCAAGTAAATAAAATAAACAAATGCAGATATAACGCAACAACAACAATAAAAAAACACATGTAAGTTCTTGTAGTTATGTGTGATATGACGCAGCTGCGGGAGGTTTAGTGTGCCCGTGGCAGCTACAAAATGTGTTGCAAGAGTGAGTACTGATTATATACATTCTTAAGAGTATATCTACATTCTATCTATATATGTATATATACTTACATACATATACATGGATATACATATAAAATATTTTCAAAATCAACTCTTAGTCAGCTTGCTCGATTTAAATATCCAAAAATACTTCTGCATACAAATCGACTAATGTATTTATTCAGTTACCTTATAATGTGTGTATAAAACCGATTAAGCTTATTGCTTATTGCTTTTGTTTTTTTTTCTTTCCTGTTTTAGGCTTTTCATTTTCATATTTGCCGTTTGTTTGAAAATCGTTTGAAGTGTTCAAAATCATTGTGTTCTCGATTTGCATATGGCAAATTAAAACAACAAAAAGTACATGCATGTTGTTGTGTGAAAAAATAACATATTTGCATAAATGTGCTTTTCATGCCACATCAAAGAAATTCGACTGAGTTGAGGTAAAAATTGTGTGTCGAACAAAACAACATTTCAAAAAAATGCTTCACAATGCGATTGACTTGAATGGTTTTATGCGTTTTACCCATAAAAGAAGCAGAAATATTTCGGCTGAATATATTAGATACCGAACGCACATCCCACAAAGAGTATAAAAAATATACCATAGTATGAAAAATTACAAAAAAAAATTAATTTATTTTATTAGAGCATCTTTAGCTTATAATAAACTGGATTGAGATGAAATTGTGTTCACATAAGGTTCAGTTACAACAGCTAACAGTCCTTAATCAAAAGTTCTGAATGAACTCAGCTATCCGGAGCTAGTTGTACTATCAATATGCATTACCTTCTGACACATTAACTACACCCGTGGCCACGCAAACCTTACTACTGAAAATTCACAAGTTTGTGCATATCTGAATACATTTTATAACAGTACTTTTTGCGGTATAGAAATTTTTTTATTTAGAAACAAGTTAATGACATGTTATTAATCAAAAATATTAAAAAGTAAAAACAAAGCACTTTCAGCTATAGATAAATCAATTGAAATGTAAGAGACTGACATGCGATGAAAAAATGATATTTTTTAAATTTTAATTTAATTTCATATTCACTATATTAGAAATTAATATTTTATTTCATTTTTTTTAATTGAAACACGAAGTTTAGTAGGTGTATCAAAAAATACTATAATTATAATTAGTTAATATAATTTAGTTTACTTATGCTTACTAAAAACATAAAACAAAATAAAATTGAAAAAAATCCTTAACGAACGAAAGTGTCCGAAAAAAATTTAATAAAGTATAGTGGTAAGGTTAACGGGGCCACGAATGTAAATCTAAAGTCATTTCTCATGAAAGGTAAGTATAACTTGAGAAGAAATGAAGATTATGAGTCAATATAGGACACTTAAGCTTTAGTATTGGTTGATTAATATCTAAGTTCTTATTTATAGCACAACGTCTTAAAACACCACTTAAAGATTTGTGGAAGCAATCCAGATTTGACAGTTTTTGAACAAATGTAAAGTCAGGAACTGCAGCAAATGTAACTCCCTTCCGGAATAACCCCTTTCAATATAGATTTTAGTACGACAATTAAAGAGATGGTAACCAACAACCCCCTCAAACCTACTTTTCCAAGCGAATATCTGGGAAACTCTGTAAAATAGTTCTTTCAAAACATCTGGTAATTTGAAAGGAGAAAGAACAGCCAACTCGGAATTGTATGAATAAGGAATTGTTCTGAAAGTTTTATACTGCGAACGGATGAACCAAGTAGAGGCACCCTGCTCTTGGATAGTCGATTCGAAAATGTAAAACGTCGAAATTGAAAACGTAAAAAATTCAGCTTCGTCAGGAACTGAAACCGGTCGACATTCCCACCCGACATCACTTTGCTCTGTGGGATATTGATCTTTATTTAGAGATTCAGTAGCTGAAAATTCATCGAGAAAAAATAGCGGCTTGGTATGGTTTGTGCACCGGTAGAATCATCGGTCAATGGCGGCCGTTATCGCGCCACAAAAACCGAATATTTGATCCCTGAAATTGAGGCTCGAGATCTTGGCGATGATTGGTTTCAACAGGACGGCGCCACTTCCCACGCAACGCATTAATCAAAAGATTTATTCAGCGAGCAGATAATTTCACGTTTTGGACCGATTGATGGCCACCGAGATCTAGTGATATCCCACCGTTTTTCTAGGGGATATGTAAATACTAAGGCTTATACGGGTAATCCTGCTTTGATTCCGAGCTTAGAACAAAAAATCATGCGTGTCATTCGCTAGTTACCAGTCGAAATGCCCGAACCAGTCATCGAAAATTGGACCAAATGCATAGACCGTCTGAGACGTAGCCACTTCCAACATTCCAAAGAGATAATCTTCAAAAACTAAATGCCAAAGAAGGTTCTCTCGAATGATAATAAAAATTTCCCATTAAATTTGAAATTTCTGTGTTTTTTCTTTAAAAAAGTAGGGAACCTCGAAATGTATTACCCTTCATAAACAAACACTTATGAAATAATGTAGAGATTATTTAGCTCAGAAAAAGATCTGAAATTTATTTTTCGTTAAATGTTCCAGGTAAATTCGTAATAAATAGCATGCCGTAGAGGACGAAGGAAATATCTTATATACTTGGCATAAAAGTGGGGTATGGGATATATAGTACATACTACGTATACTACTGCTACATATGTTAGCATTTGGACACTATAACTTGCATAGAATAGGTGGATCGATAAATAAAAGAAAACATCCGGAAATCATAACAATATTTAAGTAAACCAGAGAAGAGCTATAATGATCTAGCTAGAATGATTTAGAATGACGAATGGACGGCCATCAAAGTGATACCAATTTATAATCTTGCGCCAAGGAAGAGGTTAGATTATTGTTCCTCTTATACGAAGCATATTCAGCCTACATGAGAAGAGAAAATAAAGAAGCCAACAGCCGAGAGCTGTACCGATGTTGCAAGGGATAAAAAACTAGAAGTAAAATCAATCTTTAGTCGTTAGTTCAAACTCTTTCAGCTATACAAAGATGGTGTAAAATCGGTAGAACTCCTTCATTTCATATGAGTTCTCAGTCTTCTATGAGAAGGTCAGCTCGATCAAGTCCCCACAAAAGTCTTTAAAGAACAATACTTAGATGACAGTACCTCAACTTAAAATAAAAAGTTGACTCCAAAGTGAACAACAACAACAAAGTTACAATTTTTCAACTACAACACTGCAATTTCCTTGCAGCCTTCCACTTTCAAGTGCACCAGGCTACAAATCAATTACTTCCTTTGAAATTTTTTGTTGTCGATGAATGAAAAATGTGCAACGTAAATTGATACAAGAACTCAAAGCTTAATGCTGCACCTTGACTGCCACTGCCCGTGCAGCTATGCGGCGCAGGCTGACCACCGCAATAAACACAGAGCCAACTTGATTGGATAGACGCTGTGGCCAGTAGCCACCACAGCCGCCATCGCCGCCTCTTAAATAGTAGACGCGCTCATTCGCTTCAGCGTCCATTCAGTGCATTCATTCGGTTAGTTAATCACCGACTTTATAGATTTTGTAGTGCAATTGATTTGGCGCAGTTTAGCTTATTTCATTGTTTTCTTTTTTCAGGTTGTCTTTCTTATTACCAAAGAAGTGGCTACTTCAATGGAGTAACTTTGAACAACAAAGTAGACCATAGTTATATGAATCGAAGAGTGCTATTTCAAGGCACAAACTATGCATACATATTTCTGGTATGTTTGTATGAGGTGTACCTAATAATGAGCACTTAGCCGAGCATATGAGCTCGTTCTTCAATAATTCTTTATTGGCTTTGTGTGTTGTTGGTACGCACGTACTTCCACGCACTCGTGAATACATATACCAGATATGGATATGCACGGCTATCTATTTATATAGCAATTTATTGCTGACAGAGCAGTCAATTAGCTGGATGTGTGTGGCATGAAATTCAAAGTGAGTGCCTCGTAGAGTTTGCGAAGTGCCTGTGGCTTGGCGAAAGGCGCAGATAATCTCGATTTCAAATTGAATAGAGACGAAAGTTATTGGCTTTTGTGTTTATAAATATTTTTTCTGTATCTTAAAGTTGTTGAATATGTTATAAATATGCTATAAACTGCAGGCGAATGGCTTTGTTCGGCAATTCGCTGTCAAGAGTTAAAGTTATGCGAACAAGCGCTCATTCAATTTGATTACAACTGAGAGCAAGCGGGCTTTGTTGGGTCTATGAAGCGTTGCTGTCGCCATAGAATGCTTAATTGAGAAACACTGTTCTTTTAATTGGGGAGCAGGCAGGAGCTGTAACCAGTGCTTATGAGGGACTCGAGCACTTTATATGATTTATCTTAGCGATAATCATTAATTACAGACTCTATCAATATCGATCTCCATCCTAGCGGTTTCAAAAAATCTTCAAAGAAATAGGTAAAAAGAATCGGCAGGCAATTGACTCTCTGAATCATTCAAAAGAACTGTTCTTCGCAAGGCCTTTGGAATATTAATCTCTGACAACAAAGAGTACCAAAGAAGATGGAACCACGAATTGATCAAGGTGACTTGGACATAGTTAAGCGTATACATATACAACGAGTGCACTGGTTAAGTCATCTCGTACGTATAGAAGACGAAATTCCAGCGAGAAATTCGATTCGAGTCCCATAAGTGGACAACGGATCAAGGAAGCATCCAATGGATGGTCAAGTGCATAGGGGCCTGTCTGCACTTAGGATGTACAACTGGCATGATCTCGCAAAGTATGGAGTTTTATGCTCTCGGCTCAGACCGACATACGATTGTTGTGCCAAAGAAGAATAGAAGAAGAAAGCAACTAAACAAAGTAATAACCTAACCATGCTGGGCCTCCTTGCTCTGACCACGCCAAGCAGCAGTAGGCTAGTTAAAGAAATTCTGGGCGCATGTTCTTTTGACTTCGATAGATAGAATTAATTGCTAGAGATATTAAAGATTTGTATAATGCATTGGCTTTTAAATGAAATAGTTGTTAAAGCGATAAAGTATGTTGGTGATTCAGATTTTGTAATATTCTATTATTTCCCAGATCAATCTCAAGCATTCAATGGCTCATAATTTAGCTAAATGCCATAGAAAATGGGCTAATACATTTGAACTTTTCAGAAATCTTTCAAAAATGGAAATAAGAAAGATATAAATGATTGACGATCTCGTCAAGCAGCACACAACAAAGTGACAAAAATTCAGCAATAAAAAAGCGATGACTTTATGACGGCTTTTTGCTTTTACGATAAACGTGCAACTTCTGTAAATGCCACAGGAGCAATCAAAGCGCGCGCATGCGAGTGGATTGTTCGTAGAAATCGTAAGCGTACAGTTAAAGCGTTGAGGAAATTTCATGCTTTTTATGAGGCTATTTCAATGTTTAGTATGGCATACAAAAATATTTACAAACATACAAAATACATACAGACATACAAAATACATACAGACATACAAAATACATACAGACATGCAGTATAAGTTGAAGTCACGAACCAACATGTGGTACATGCCACATGCCACTACACTTACAACACGCTGCAAGTGCCACATGTGGTGCGCCTGCTGCAGATTGCTTTGCTTTGTAGCACCTTGCTTTATGGCGCACGGCTGAGAGCGAAGTGAGGTGAGAGGCGTTTGCAGTTAAATGCTACAACTTAACTTCAAGGTGAATGATTCCTGTTCCACATATTATGCTCCTTGCTTTGTTGCTTTTCCTACAATCGACTTTGCTGTGTTCGTGGTTTATTCGCTATGCTTTCGCGCGATGGCGAGCACCTCACCATGCCGATATGCTCGTAAAAGTAATCACTCTTGATGTTCATAAAAAAGTCGTAAAATACTCAACGGCTGGGTTTAGCCTAAACTGAGGCGTTCGACCCGCGCAGCTGATAGCTGCAAAATGAAGATAATCAAGCGGCAGTACTACTTGTATATATGTACCCAGATATATATTTGTCTATACTATATATTATATATATGAAGTATACATATATGTTCGTAGACTTATATACATTTATTAGGCGAGAGCGCCTGTACTTTCGTTTCGCTTTTGTCGATTTACGATTTCGTTTAAGTTCACTAAAATTATCTTAGGTTAGGTCAGAAAACGTAAAGAATACACAGAGCGCTTTCTTTATGCGTAAGTCTGTATGTTTCTCGAGATCCTATACTTCAGCGAGGACTAACCTTACAATGTCTATTCCTTATTGAAAATTTTTTCTCACTATAAGAACATTTCTCAAATTTGTCAATACGGAGAAAAGACTGTCGGTATCGAACCAAACTACAAGTAGCTTCCGAACGAAAGTTTCTGAGCTAATTCTTCATATTGAGAGGAAAAACTGTAAACTATAACTTTTAACAGTTAATTTAAGATTTAAATAAACCTATTCCGGCCGATAATATTCTACAAAAATTAAGAACCCATTCATTCACTTCCAATACTTCGATTTGCCATTATACCACTGTTACCTCATACAACTAACAGCGAGTTCAGATCCTCATAAAAGAAACCTACAGAATGTTTTTTAGAATCTATCCATGTATCGACCTACTGGGAGTTAAACTTCAGTAACCAGATACAATATACAGAACTAACAGGGAATTCAGAATATCAACGTCAGGATCCTAATAAAAGATATCTGAAAGTATGTATTCCAGAACCCATCCCTGTAACCATCTACTGGGATCTATGATGTCCCTTTGGATTTTGGGTTAAACTTCAGCATCTAGATACAGTATACAGAACATCATCTGTTCCGTCTTTTCCTCAACACAGCAGAAGTAGTTGACTTCGAGGTCTACATATTTTATCGTCGTGGCTGAATCCAAAATATATTGAATTGTAGTATTTCCCCGGCTAAATTATTACTATGGACTAAGCTATGAATAGAGGTGGCTGCCTGGCGGAATGAAAATGGCAAGCAGTCGACCGAGATGCTCAACTAAAATCCGTTTCTATGAAATATATTGAAACCCTGGTTTCATCGACGAGTCATATGTGTTATACATCACTTGATACAAGTCTAAAAAAGTGGGATTACGATAAGAATTTTTGGACTAAAGTATTACTATGAAGTAAAATATGGAAGGAAATGACTTTTTGGCGGCACGAAGGAAGTTCACCGATAAACCCTAATTAAATCCATTTCCATAGAAAATTGCAACTTTCGCCGACGAGATATTTTTAGAAATCCCTTGAGTGATGGAAAGAAGGATGGAGTCATGTGTAGAAGTTCACGCAAGTGAGGAAAGTTCTCTGATTGCCGTTCACTTGGGAGTGGTCAGAGACGTTTCTTTTACATATAGTTCAAACGGCTCACGGGTTTCAGTCTTAGACCAAGTATCCTCTGAGTAGCCAACGAACATCCGTTTGAAGACGAGCCAAAGTGAGAAAGCGAACGATCCCTACTCAGAGTTTTGCGCAGGGTTCGGACAAGACACGTAAAAAAAACACCCCCAATGATAAGGAGACAACAGCCTCGGAAGAGAAACCCCCTTTTGATGATGGCAAGAAAGGTAGAATTGTGATAATAACTTTCCGACTAAGGTATTACTATGATACAAAATATGGATGGCGATGACTTTTTAGCGGCACGAAGGCAGTGCTCGTTTAATTTAGGATAATGTTCCCCGTAAAGGTTCCGAAGTCTTATCATCTTTCGATATAAGACTATTTACGAAGTCCTAGCCATAACCTCGAGTTCCTGGTACTCTTGTCTAACAAATTTGTATATTTTTTAAATACTATTTTGGCCGACTGTGGTGTAATAAACACTTATTTACTTTGACTCATACATACAAACAAATTTATATACTATGAACTATGTATGTCCATCTATACATTGAGCTCATCGAAGTACAATCCATCTGCGCCTTTTCGTTCATTTCTACCTCAACTGACGAACTTTCAGTTGCTCGTTTATTTTCTTGGGTTCCTTAATTTCTTGTTTTCTACAGTTCATTAGTCTAACAACACTTTGTAGTCGCCGTATGTATGTGTTGTTGTGTGCGTGTTTTTGTTTTCTTAAATTTTTTACTCTTTTTGATATTTGTAGCTAATCGTAAAGTTTTTGCTATTGTTGTTGTTATTGTGGTTGGGCAATGTTACATTTGTTTTGTTTGCTAGTTTTCCGGTTTCCTCACCGTCTGCATAAAAATTTCAAATGCTTTGCTTATTTTCTAAACTCTCTATTGCTTTCTAGTTCTAGGCCCACACAAATGCCGTCCCTTGCTACAACGCTGACGATGAGTTACAGCTACATGGTGATGTATGTACGAGTACTTGCTTTTAATGTTTCTGCTGAATGTTGCCTTTGCATGTTTTTGGTTCTTTTGCGGTTTTTCGGTTTTCATCATCCTCGTCATCGTCGCCGTCAGTCGGGTGTCAATCATTGCATCAAAAACAAAATTCAGCACCAAAGTCGTGAACCCTGTAGGGAAAATCGTTTGTTATGAGCTGATGCGATGTTAGGTGTCTCTACTCTTCCATAAAAATCAGTGATGATGGACGTTGTAGTATCCAAGTTGAGGTTACAGCCTTTAAAATAGCATCTTTTGAGTTGATCGTCTCACGGTTTTAAGTTTCGATCGGAATAGTCAAAATTATTTGCCGAGTTGACAGTCCTTGTCGGGGACCGATTATGCTGAATCGACTGTCGTGGGATTGGATTACATCAACCAATAAGTTATTTCACAACTTCAACTGATTCATAATGTTCCTGGGAGTGTACATTTATGTTTCGCCGTAAGTTAAAGTTCTAGTCCCACCGGTTATGTAACCCGACTGTCGGTTTATGGCACCTATTGTTTCACATAGTGGTCCCAGCAGTGAATATTTGCCAAAGGTAAATTCTTCAGAATACGACGACGGAAATCTGATTTTTTCTCGAGTTTCATATTTACCTTTCGGTATCGCTGCAATTCTCTGCACATTCATCTAAGTTCCAAACCAGAATAATACCCATCCAGTTCACACTTCCCTACAGGGTCAATAGCTTACTGGTCCTACAAGTAAAATTTTGTGTTTTCCTTCTCATCGCGGCAATTGAGTTTCGTTAATGCGGCAAGTTGATTTTCCGGCATGCCTCATCCTCACATTTGGTGGCAAGTAAAATATACAAATTCGGTACACCGAAACTGACATCTGGCGAGCAACTGGTTGCCTCGCTGATCGTATTAGCTGCAGTCATCGATTATTAGAAGCAATATACGGTTGCTTAGGAGTGTTAGAACGGAAGTGCGGCAAAGGGCTGGCCTCGCTCATCATGCCACCTACAAGCGTAATTTTATTATTCATTATTCCAGCTGCTGATTAATTTTGCTCCTTTATCCATTGAATTTTGGCGGGTTCGGAGGGTGCTGCAGGCACTTTTATGCATTTTTCATGTTCTTAATTAAAACTTGTCGCTTTAGGCATCGACAATTGTCCCAGGGGCATTGCCGCAGACAAATTAGTAGATTTGTTTTCTGAATATCTTTAGATTTTATGAAGTTCATGACATTGATTGCTGTTTGCCTATAGATATTGATAGATTGTCGTCAAGGTCGGACACTGATTTCATTATTTTTATACGAATTTGTAAAAATGTAATTAATTTATTTAATCTTAAGTTGCCAAAAATATGCTTAGAAAAGGAGAATTTTGATTTGTTGGCTACTTCTTTCAAGACGTTGATGTTGCCTAGATACCTTACCGTAGAGAGGTACACTTAAGTGAAGATCATGCTGGATCTGACTTTGGGCCTACTTCGCTCCTGCCCATGTGATTTTTACCACGGTCCTAGAGATGGCACATCCTTCGGCTGAATCTTTTCTATTGAGTAAATTCCATCTTACAGCAAAGTCTTTTCCTGCCTTCTACAAATTCCGACCTCCCCGCGCCCATTACGATTCGCCGTGAGTCATGTGTTAACAATAAAACGATAGAAATATTCAGACCCTTCTACTTTCATTGCACAGCTTGTGCAAGACTGAGGTGGAAACACCTTGGCAGTCTTATGTATACAACAGACCAACATCTCTAGCTGTTCAACCGAGATCATGGTTAGCGTTTGTAACACCTTGGTTTTCTGAAACTTTGGACTACTTTGTAATGCTCGATCTATAGAACTTACAGCAATTACTTGGACTTAAAATCAGTATAACCATTGGGGAAAAAAATCTCTTTAAATATCGTACTTTCCTGAGTTTCACCTCTGACGACGACCTCCCTTCCTGGCGTCAGAAACCCAACCCTTAGGGCAGAGATATTGAAATGACTAATATGGTCAAATACTTTGGTCTCTCGCTAGATTCCACTCTGCAGTGGAAGCAACATGTTGACTTGACCATGGTCAAAACTACTAAAGTACTTTTGATGTGCAATCGGCTCACTGGTAAATCCTGGGCCTGCAAGCCAAGGATTGTCAGGTGAATGTAAATCATGATTGTGCGACCGATTATTACAAAGGGAGCGGTGGCTTGGGCTTCGAAAGCATAGCAGACTTCGACGGAGCTATCGCAATGAACGTATGACGTACTGCGGTTGGTCCCCATTTCATAAGGAGCTGCTCCGCAAGAATGAAGGAATGGGTAAGGAGAGGTATTGGCAGCAACTCCATGGCATGCGGCAAGCTAAGTTGCCAATGAGTGGTTACAACTTTAAAACACTGGCTATTGCAAGCTCAAGAAGCACGAAGCTGCGAATTTCCGGTTCTGCGTCATGGAGCCTGAAACTTCAGAACACCTGATAAACCTGATAACTGACTACACAGCAGTGTGTAGGCTCAGAATAAAGTCCTTTGGATCCATGTTTCTAAAAAGGGATCACATCGCCCCAATAGCACATAGCAGTATATTGGAATTTATCAATATGATGAGGCCATCTGAGTTATTGTGACTTAGGAGAGGCCATAATAGGCCTTAGATCGCGGTGCAATCCTCAATTATTTATCTACTCTAATCTAATCTCCTCTGAAATCTAAGTCAGGACGAACGCATTTCACCGACCTCCATACCAACACTTTGATATAAGAACTTGATCTTCGTAAGGACTGGATCGACCACGGCGGTTTCCTATCCTGGTTTAAGTATAATTGACAAAGTGTATACGGTATTTTGGAAACCCTCAAAGATGTTGCTCAATAAGTTCACTTCCGCTCAATGCTAAGGATATGCAGACCTCTCTAATTCTTCCCAAGGTTCTAATACTAGAAGCTTTGTTCGTGAAATTGTTGAGCTTTCGTCTAGTTCTAGGTCAGGAACAGCTTTACTTTTTTAACCCTAGATTGTACTTCGCAGCAAAAACTTGAAAAGAAGTCGAGTGTCTTCGGAAAGTTTTCAAAGTCTTGGATTCATATAGCTCTTGAGCTTTACAAATCCTTTGGCAGCAGATGTCACGCGTTCGATTTGGTGAAAAAAGTGATGGATAACTGGGCGATAACCAGCTTTCCTTTTAAGCAAAAAAGGCGAAGAGGCGAGGAATTTCAATGCTGCTATCAAAAACCCGGAATGTAACACACAAGGGATGACTAAGAAACTTTCGAAAATCGCGAGCTCTACTCATTCTACTCGCTGCTTGTGACCATATCGAAGCAGTTAAGCTGTTTCTAGCCACTTTACCGACAAATAGTTAACGAGTATCGATTTACACATAAATCTGCTTATAGTAATCCATCAAAGAATTAGTATTATACAGATTGAGGCCAACAGAGAGCACAGTACGCGGTCTTAAGTGCGAACAAAGGCCAACGATAAATTGCAAGCAATAGCGTAAAAATACAAATTCATTAACGAAGCCATACAGAAGTATTTTATCGGAAGTTAAATGCAGATAAAGCAAAGCACAAAATGCATCCCCAAAAATTAAGCGTAGAGCCGAATGAGTAGAGGACACAGAGATAGAAAAAAATCCGACGTGAATGGATACAAATAAGTAATCTGCAACAATTTGTGGCAACAAAAAAATGCGAAATGTGCGGTGGCATAGCCAATAGAAAGCGATATGAGACCAAGTAGTGATGAGGGTCGACTGCAAGCGAAGACAGGCGAGAGAGATAATGCCAAAGCGGAAATAAAATTGGGTAAGTAAGTGATACTTAGTAATGAAGAGTGGTGGTGTGGGTGTTAAGAATTTTTTTCCTATCCTTGGCATGAGCGATGCTCAGAGGAAAGTCAGTAGTACGCCAAGGCAGCAGAACGACACCACTATACGATTACAATGCTTAACTCTTGCAGCAGAGCCTCTGTAGCACAAATTGGCTGCTGCTTTTGGGACTGTGCTACAGTTACTACGTTCGCTTCTTCCACCCACAACGATTGTCTGACCACTATCGTGCGCAGATAATGGTCGCCAAATGCATTTGATATGCGCTCTCACTTAAATCGACATTATCGGCCTTTTGTGTCTGTGCATGTGGCATGCAACATAAGCTCAATGAGTGCGCACTAAACTACTAACTTTCCGTTGGTACTTTCGGTAATCCCTGAATGTCCTTTTCAATGTTGTTGCTACTCAGCTTTGTTGCAAAATCTTCGAGTGCGTGGGTGTGGGTTAATAGATAAGTGCACATCATCGGCACTGTCTCCGGCAGATAATAGCAACAAAAAAGTAGCAAAAGCGGAATGAAAGAAGAAAAAAATACTATAAATAAATACATAAGCTTCGAGCGAAATGTGGTTGGCAGTGTTGAGTGAGGATTTACGAAAACTTTAAGGTGGTTAGTTACCGCGCTCAGATTGGAGTTGGTAGCTGTCAGTTGCACGCTGAGATTGCAATTTGTTGCTATAATTGTGTGTGAATACATTGTTGCCACGGAGTTGAGAACTTTCTAATGTAAGTTTTCATTTTTCGTTTAATTTGGCATCAATCTCGCTTCGTCGTAATTATTTTGGACGTTTTGACTTCTTCTCTCTAACTTTGTTGCTATTTTAGTTGTCTATTTTTCAATGATGTAGTTATACATGGAACATGTCATGCTCAAGCGGTACGGATTTTTAAAAAATTGACCCGAAGATAAGGATAAGGTCCGTGAAATTAATTGGCTTTGAGCGAAACAGGGCTTAGAGCACTTTTGAAGAGAAGAAAAGCAGGCAGAAGATCTGCAGAAACAGAGAAGAAACATGATTGGAATACTCATGGGTCATAGTCTGAAGGCGCCAAATGTCGACAGATTGAGATGGCTGCAGAAACTGCCAAGAGCAAGGTATCAGGGAACAACAGAGCATCTCTTGTGCACTTATTCCCTACAAGCACGCCAACGCTTAAAACATTTGGTGGCATAACGGTATAAGACACTGGAAGAGGTATCGATAGTGAGCCCGCAAAACCTATTCTGTCAATCATCCTAAAGTATGACTACTTCTCATGAACTACGTAACCGCACACCATCTGGCAAGGGTAAGGAAAGGACCAAAACTAGTCTATCCGTGGCGCAGGAGTCTACCAGTGTAACCCAACCCAACGCGTGTTGGATTATCCACAAAGAAAGAGACGGTAGCGAGTTGCCGAACTTTAAAGGGTTTTCTGTTCAAGCGTAGTAGTTTGTCTGATATTTCTTTACAAAGGGGAATGTTGTTAAACGAACGAACGAACTTCAAAGTATCGTTTCGTAAATATTTTCTAGCGACAGAATGTTTTGGTTAGGTTAGAACAAGAGGCTGATCCAAGAACATGTAAGTACTTATTAATGCAGAAACCTTCATTATGTGACATAGCACTTTGAGGCTGCAGTAAATTTATTGTTGCAATTCAGCTGGTTTGTCAAAAGTACTGAGTTGTTTCAATCTTAATCTTACAAACACTGGGCAATGGAGAATAAAGAGCAGAGCTATTCTCAACTCGTCTTTCTCCATACAACTTGGACGACAGAAAATATTCTATACATATTATTTAGAAAAACTGTCGAGTTAACGGTCCTTGGCCTAATAAAAATACAGGTCTGTTTCGGATGTATATAACGGATTGTGGTGAGAATGACTCTGTCGATAAGCTTGAGTATCAACAAACAAAAACTTAAAACTGTAGTAGCCGCAATTCTACCAACTCATCTTACACTTTTACTTTTCCTAGTAATTTTCGCAAATGATAAACATTTCTTTTTTCATTTTTTTATAATTTTTATATTTTTTCCTCGAAGTCAGTGCTTCTAGCGCTTGGGTGGCTATTTGCTTAACAAAAAAAAGCAACTTCCCGCACGAAATGTTTCTGTGCATGCTCGCATTGCAGTAATTGGAGACCACAGCCAGCATAACAACAATTTGTTTGCATAAAAAATGAGCAACTCTAAAATCTCACGCCACAATTTAGCAGCCAATGGAATGGCCAAGGCAAATGTGTGCGCCGCTTAACTTCTAGCCAGTTGGCTTTTGTTATTAAACTTAGCTATGAGATTTCATTATTGTTATTGCATTGTGCTTACTTTTATTTATTTATTTTTGTTTTCGCTTTTTAGTTTTTCATTTTGCTACCATTTTTGTTTCGGCGCTTGAAACTGTGCGCTTGTCCGCTTTGAAGTTATATAGTATGTTATTAATTTCTTAAATGCATTTACCGCGATTTATTGCTGCATTAGCGTGTGTTGCATATTGTTACTGTAACACATACATATGTAGGTAAATTTGTTCGCAGATTGACTTACAAACGCTTGAGAAGCAACGTGAACATATAGCCAGATATATCTCAGGTGGTCTATGCGGTCCGTTGGTGTTGAGCGTTTGATTCTATCAAAGCTTTGCGCTTGCGCTTATGTTAGCTTGTTTGCTCGCTTGTCAAGCTTCATGGATTTTAACATTTCCTGATTTAAGTAGAACAAAGTGATATTTTGTTGAAAGCAAGCGTATGCAGAGTTACAAGCTGACATATAAATATATTTTTTTTAATAAGTAAGTGATATTACTTTAAAAAAAATAATTGACATGGGAAGTTACAAATAAAGCTTTAAGGTAAAACAAGTTTGTGTAACATAACTGAAGCGAAGTTAAGCGTTGGAACGAGTAAAGATATTTTGAAGAATGTAAATTATTGAGACGAAATATAGAGGTTGTTTTTTAAAGACGTAATGTGTGTGTACTGAGCGAACTATTCGAAACGCTATCGCCCAACTTGAGACCTAACATTCATTATTGGATAATATTAGATCAAATAGACCACGTCCAGCACGCACGAAAATCGTGGAGAATCGATGAGGCGCACTCCACAGCAACTAGGACTGACGTATGGAACAGCTTGACGCATTTTACTTAGAGATCTTAAATTCAAAGCTTACAAAATATAGCTTGTGCAAGAACTGAAGCTGCTCAGCCTTCCCAAGCGGCATCTCTCTTCTATATGGGCTCTTGAAAAGTTTCAAGAAGACCCGACGTTTTCAAGCCGAATTTTGTTCACAGATATGGCCCATTTCTGGCTCAGTGGGTATGTAAACAAGCAGAGACTCAAAACAATGGTTTGATGTGGTTTTTGGGTCGTTGGAATTATCGGCCATATTTATTCAAATACGATGCCGGTGAGAACATAACCGGCAATGGAGACCGTTATCGCGCCATAACAACGGACTATTTGATGACTGAAATTGAAGCTCGTGATCTCGGCGACATTTGGTTTCAACAAGACGGCGCCACTTCCCCCACATGGCATGGATCAATGGATTTAATGAGAGAACATTTCATTAAGCAGACAGTTACATTAAGTTTTCCTGAGGGTTTACGTAAAGTCTAAAGTCCATGCGGACAATCTCGCTTCAATTCAAGCGCTATAGCAAGACATCACGCGTGCCTTTCGCCAGTTACCAGTCGAAATACTCGAACGAATAATCGAAATTGGACTCAACGGATGGACTATCAGAGACGTACTATAGCCGCGGCCAACATTTGAAAGAAATAATCTTCAAAAAATAAATGCCAAAGAATGGTCTTTGGATCGATAATAAGCATTCCCCATTAAATTTGAAGTTTCTGTGATTTTTCTTTAAAAAAGTAGGGAACCTCGAAATGGATTACCCTATATAAGGGTTTGCCATTATGTACTAAAAATATTTCGGGCAAGTTACCGCCTCGGCCAGTTCGAGATGGCCCTATTTTTCACCACTTTTTGCAGCAATTGGGGCTTTATGTCAGAAAAAAACGTCAATCAGCTCGGGCTTATCTGCGTAGACAAATGACTTCACAAAACCTCACAAAAAATAATCCAGCAGTGCACGATCATGAAGGCCAAGCCACAGGCTCACGACTCAAGATTGTGCGACCGTTTCCTTCAATAAACTGAAGATTTCGTTTGCTGTAAGTCATATGGAGCGGTTTTGTTGGAACCAGAGGTCCTCAAAATCAACATCCTCCGGCTTCATTTTTGAAGAAATATGAAACAAGAATTCCCTGTGCTCATGGAACCCTCCAAACAGTAACTTTCTAAGGATGTAACGTCGTCTTTATTCACGTCAACCAAAAGTGAACTTTATCGCCTAACCAAATTCTCTAGAGAAAATCGGGATTAGTGGATATCATGTTTTGGGCCTACTCATGGAACGTGCCAACCTTTTGGTCCTTCGTATTTAATTCTAGCGTGAGTTGAATTTATAAGCCTGCAAGCCAAGATCTTCCCGCAAAATATTCGATGAAATGGAAGGGTACGGTTCCAATTTTTACGTGCGATGATGGATGGACTCTCAGAGGATACACATTACCCATTAGAGTATCGTGGTTCCTCGATTTGCTTATGTTGTTCCAGAGTAAATCTGTTCAGTACCAAACTGAGAATAATCAAGTAACAGTTGTCAAAAAAACAACACTGAAAAAGTTCTTCCTCAGCTAATACCACATACTGGAAAAACACCCTGTATTATCCCTATTATCCCTGGGAAAATCTACGAGAATATAATAAATTATGGCGGAAATGTCCGAACGTAGTCTTCATAAAACAAATTTTCATCTTAAAGATATCTCAAACAAAATTGACACTCACCAAAAGGAAAACAACGACACGACAGTGGTAAGACCCTATAAGATAGAAATATGAAGGTAGTTTCCCTATGTGATAAACATAAGCATATAAGTTCATAAAACGACAATCAGTATGAAGTTGAAGGTTTGAGAACCTTCTCCCATGCGATAATGTTTCACAAAAGATGGGTGTCCTCCATAAGTAACTAAACTCTTCGGACTACATGATTTATACCTACATCATAATTGAGTTTGTAAAAAATAGTCCACAACGAAGAAAAGTATCAAGCAATGTTGACAAGAAAAGGAAATATGTAAAATCAAAATCTTCTAACACTATTTGGAAATGGTTATATGTTGTTAAAAGAACAATCCGATGTCTACGAAACAAAGAAAGAAAAACATCGTATACCTTAGAGATATGTTTCATAGCGCATAGATCAATCAATGCAGGAAATAAACCAAACGATAAACCAATATACGACAGAAAATACCGACCGCAAATAACTCGAAGTTTCGAACAACCAAAAGATCTATGATGCCTGTAAAATAAAGTTTCGTCCAAACCAAACAGCTTTGAAAATAAATTACTAGTGTGTTAAAAGCATGTAGGAAAGGGGCTGGACCAATGAGAGGACAGGGATAGATTATGATAGACAATAATATTGATCATGGTTACCGATAGTTTCATCTTTATATTTTTCAGGATTAAGAAGCAGTAATAGTTATCAAAATATGTGATAGGTTCAGAACAGCTCGTTTAAGCAACTGAATGAAACCGAGGAGAGTATTTAAAACCTGGAGACCTTTTAATAAGACTTTATAATCTTATTTTTAATAAGACTTTGAAATCTTCCTTTTAATAAGACTCTATAAACGCTGTCACAACATTAAAGGCGAAAGAGAGGCTAATGGTTATTATAGAAGAACTCACTGAATCCCTGACTGAAAACTCGCTCTTTCCGGTTTAATCTTTCTTAAGACCAACAGTGGTCCATTTTGAGTACTGAAAATAAAATTCCTAATCTTTCTTCAGACCAACAGCGTTCCATTTCGAGTAATCGAGTAAACTTCAAGTGATAAGAAAGAAATATTTAGGAAGGACTGCATATTAAGAGATTGTAAGTTATGGGACTATTCAAGTAAATCCTCTCTAACTCTCTCTTATACTTCCAAAAAGTATGAAAATCCAAAAAATATGAAAAAAATGTAATAGCAAAGTATTCTGCAACACACAAATTAACAAATCTCCTTAAAAAAGCTTGCGCGCTAAGCCGTCAACAAAGGCTCCATTAAATTCGAAAGTGCGATATCGCTGAAACACAGCGCCAAATACACTAACATAAATTCTGAGCGTAATAAAAATTGTTTCCTTCTATTTTTATTGAAAATATAGAACTTTTATCGCTTAGCTAAATCACGCTCAGCGAACGTTTAACGGTTGTTGGCGGCCATGCCAAAGAGCAATTAGGCAAAAACACAACGCAGCGGATGGAGCGAAGGTGCAAGGGTTGCAACTACAATAAATGGCGCAACGAAATAAGGGAATTGAAAAAAGTGAATATAGAAAAAGGAAAAAAATAAAGAGCGGAAGAATTGTAGAGAAAATAAAAAAGGAAAAAGAAGAAGAAATGGATAAATAACAAAAACTAATGGCTGAAATAAAGCCGTAGAGGCGGGCAGAGGGCGGAAGATTTGCACACATACATACCTAAAGTAAGCGATACACATCACTCTCGCTGGCAGTTGGCGCGCGGCAAGCGATTCAATTCATTTGCAACAATTGACCGCCAACCAAGCAGCCAGCAGCCACGAGCCAAGCGGTGCCACATAGGTGGCTGAGCTTTGGTGGCGCCACACAGCAGCCGTGAAGCGCCGCGCCGTGCTGGCTATGCTGCTGGTGGGTGGCAAATTGCAGGCAACATATACTATGAATATCACATATATATGTATATGTACATGCATGTGTATGCGTGTGTTGTTGCGATTGTTTGGCGGCAATAACAATTGAACTAATCGCGCAAATAAAATCGCATAAAATGCAATGCAAACAAATAGCAAATCGCAATTGTTGGAGCGAAAAGGCAGCAGCAGCAACAATAACAATATAGCCAACAAACTGCCATTATTGTTGTTGTTTTTGCTCGTATTAGTATGAAACTTGCCAAATTCCAGTACGTAAATTTCGTATGCGAATTTATTTTGCAATTTTCGCACACTTTCGCATTTGGCATGCAATCGAAATTGTACCAGTGTCATTTCGGGTGGCAGCCAGCACCAACTTGCAGCTTACAACTTGCAACTTTTGCGCCAGCGCTGCGCTCTTTCAGCGAGTTTGGAACTCTATTTATGGTAGCTGTTAAGAGCTCTGTAAGCCGGTCTCGCGTGGCGTCTTCATTCAACGGCTGGACGTTCTTAAGAATGCACGCACACACACAAACACTTTTACAATATGAAAATGGAAGTGTATTTGTAGTTGTTGCAATATATTTATTTATATAGTAAAATAGTTTGTTGCATCATTGCTGATAATTTATTTATGAAAGTTTGTCTTTGCTTTGCCATTTTCACATATACTATGCATGTAAGTATGTGTGTGTGGGTGCGTTGCCGTTGAAAGCAATGCAAGTTCGAAATAAAATAATAATAACAATAACAATTGTTCGAAAGTTTTCCTCAACCGAGCAATGGGTTTCGTATTTGACTCTATTGAATGGACAAAGTTGGCATTTTAATCCAATATTTCGTACGATTTCCCTTGCCATGGATCTAATATTCAAGAAATATGCATATGCAAGTTGAACTGAGAACCGTTATGTAATATATAGTACTACTAGTTATATTTAAAGTGCTAGCCCAGCGGGATTAGCAAACAAAGTAAATGCTTGCACTCTGCATAAAGTATTAATGCAAAGAGAGTATCTAGACCAAGAGGGGAGAGAGAATATTTTTGTAGTGGGGTAAAAATGAGAAATTTTGAATAATTTGTATCAGTGCAAAATGAAATTTAAAAGAGAAACATATGTATGTAATAATTATTTTTTACAGATTTGGCACGTTTTTGATATCCATACTTAATATAAACTTGGCTATGGCTTCGTTGGAGAAATTCAAGTCTTCGGGATGGACGGTATCTTTCCAGCACTCATACAACAGGGAGAGCACGTTCTAGCGTCGACTCTTGTTCGGCTGATGAGGGATAGCCTCGCACTGGCCTATATCCTTGAAACCTGGAGGACCGCGAAGGTGATCTTAATACCCAAGATAGGAAGAAAGAACTATCCACTGGCAAAATCCTTCAGCCCATTCGTCTAACTCCCTTTTTACTAAAAATTATGGAAAAGATCGTGGATCATGAAATAAGATTGAAGGCGCTGAAAATTGCACCCCTGCATCTGCTTACAGAGCAGACAGAGCAACCAATACTGCTCTGTACCTGCTAACTTCGGAGATAGAGAGTTCGCTGGAGGGAGGGGAGGTTATGCTATGTGCCTTCCTAGACATCGAAGGTGCTTTTGACAACATGTCTCACAAGAGCGTAGCCTGGAGAAAATGAATGTGGCAGTACCGGTGCGCACATGGATAGAGGCGTGCTGAGGACCATAATAGTTGTATCACAGTAGGACACACCAAGATCCGTCTACGCACTGCAAGAGACTGCCCACAGGGTAGAATGCTATCACCCCCGTTATAAAGTCTGGTCGTGGATAGCCTACTAGTTTCGCTAAGTGACAATGAGATGCGCTGTCAAGGTTATGCGGATGACATTGGTATTATAGCCAGAGGTAAATTTGAGAACACTTTCTGAGACCTAACACAAAGAGGTTTAAACTTTGCCAAAGGATGGTGCAGTGAGACTATCGTTCCGTTGACGATCTGGACGCCAGATCCAATGTGCACTTGTCCGATGGCTGCACTTAAACTCCTGCTTGAACTCATACCACTTCACCTAATAATTGGTTAGATAGCCAAAAACAGCAGAATTGTGTGGCAGAGGTAAAGTAATCTTGTCCCACCGGATGAAAAAGTTAAGTGATGTAATACCATTGCCTCTTCTCTCACGGGACAGTATTACCAAAAAGGATAAACCTCACCAAGAACTTCAAGGTTACCCTTAGCAGTTAGGCTGAATGGAATAATTCCACTCTTGAGCTACCGCTTAGGGATAGTACAATCAAGTGATGCACTGACGGCTCGAAAACGTCGGGGAGAATTGGTGCAGAAGTCGTAGGACCCCACACCAAACTCTCTTCAAGCATTTTCCAGGCAGAAGTCTTTGCCATAAGTCGGTGCATATAGATAAACTTCCAACTTAACTATCGCAATGAAAGCACATATAACCATACCTAGCGATAGTCAAGCGGCATTTGTAAGAATCTCTCCCTTCGATATCAAAACAATAGTGGTGCAGGAGTGTAGAGAACGGCTGTCTATTGAAACGCAACCAAATGAACCTTATCTGGGTGCCCACTCACAAAGGTATAGCCGGGAAAGAATTCGCTGATGAGTTCTTCCGCTCTGCAGCATCTACTAACATGGTAGAACCTGAACCCTTCATCGCGGTGGGTCCTTATACCAAAAAAAGGTCTGTTCTGCAAGGAAGGAGTAATCAGAGAATGTTATGGATACTCCAAGGCATGCGCTATACCAAGTTGCTAATGGGAGGTTACAACCTCAGCAGGTTTAAATATGTAATCAACCTCCCTAGCAATAAACTACAGACTACTTGCCGCATTCTACACTGGCGACTGCAAGCTGAAAAAGCACTTATACAACATGGGCCTAGCTTCTTGCGTAAACTCCTGCTAATTGACTGCATAGCAGTCTGCAGACACACGTTGAAGGCCATCGGATCCATGTTTCAGAATAAAGATCACATCGCTTCGATAGGACCTACCACCATATTGGACTTTATCAATATGCTGGGGATAGGTGAGTCTTTGTGATTTAGGAGAGTGCACAATAGATCTAAGGTCGCGATGTATTCTTCATCTATAAATCTAATCTATCTCGAAGAAGCTTGCTATAATAAAAGGTTCCCGACAAGGTGTGTGCGCGTTTTCATACATCACGTTCCCGCTATTTTATGTAAGAACAAGTTGGCATCTCCTTTGTTGGACACTGGAAGAATATTAAGCGCTTTTTGCTAAAGCGCTTTAAAACGCCTCAATTTAAATGGAAAACGATAGATTTGCAGATAGCCGTATTAAAAAGCTTTAAATAAGCTAACAGGATTTTCGAACGCTTTGATATCCAGTAAAGCTAAGAATACATAAATTTAATGGAATCTTATCTAATGCATTAAAAAATTCATCTCACTCGCGTTTGGCAGTAAAAAAAACCTGCGAAGCAAGAAATTGGTGCGATGGAAAAGAGAACGCGTAATAAATGAGTCGGAGTGGGTAAAGGAAAAGAATAAAAATTAAACTAAAAGCAGTAAAAGCATTCTAAGAATTGAAATTGAGCAATTTCCCAACACACAAGCGCGCAGCAGAAGCAGGTACATGGCAGGTTGGGTAAAAACTTTCAGAGAAGTAAGGTGAGTGAAGTACATATGGAGAAGCATTGGCAACACTGACACCGACACCGACACCGCCACTGATTTGGCAATGAAAGCAAATTTTTAAAAGTGAAGGCGTCCAAACATGCTGGCGTCGCTTTGCTGTCACGACCTAACTAGCTGCCTCTGCTGGTGGCGGTGGGTGTCTGAGCAGGTGCGAAGTGGCGCGCGGAAAGCGTTGGCACAAAGTTGCCATGCTAACAACACATGTGTTGTATTTCTTTATTTCTTATCCATTTATTTCGCCCTTTTACTGCATATTTACCAAATAAACAACGCATTTAACATAATAATTTCACGCAATTATTACCTTTTGCCTCGACAACTCGCATAGACATGCAAAGCAATCGTAAAAATATGCACATAGCAATTATGTACGTAGATATACGAATAGTATGTATTTATGTCTATTTATATGTAAATATATGGTTATAAAGTCTGGCAGCCAAGCATTCACATGTTTTTATTTCGACAGCGGCTGGACTCTGAGTCTGGACTTACAATACCTAGGCACGTTATGGCAAGAGGCAGAATGTATGCCAAAAAATATGTAGAAGAAGCAGCAACAACAACAGCAAAAAGGGTAGAAGAAACCCATTGGCGGCTAAAAACCTACGAATTGCGGTATATGTTGCGTGGGCACATGTTACATACCAATAAACTGAAAGGAAAAAGCAAGTTACGCCGCCAAAAGCCACAACAACAACAATAATTGCAGTCGATATACACCTGACAAGCGTTGCTGTAAGCAAAGCCATTGCTAAAACTGGCAAAATAACTATGTTTCACTACATTTTTGTTGTTGCTGTTATTGTCAACGTGTTTGTTACACCCATTAAAACATTTGATGCGTTTTGCATATTTAATCGAAATGTCGCGCACTCACAGTAGCCCCTTATCGCAAAACGAAAAAAAAAAATAAAATAAAAATAAAAAAACAACAAAAAAATTTGCCACAAATAATGAAAAATGAATAGAAAAACATTTGTTTTATGTTGCTACGACACAGCGATTCCTTGCCGCACAAAAAGGTCGGCACTTAACGATTAGCGCCTCACAATGTTGTTTATGCATGTACTTCTCGCACTCTCTTCCTAAAACAAAACAAAAAATAAAGAAATAATAAAAAACAAATTTGCTTTGCTGACAACCCACTTGCTTTGCCACCCGTCCTCTAGGCCTATCTTCCCTGCGTATACCCTGTCTTACATTTATCCCTTGCGGCAACATTGCTACTTTGCCACATCTGTCATTTTGTTGCCACAGCAAAAGTGTTGAAGGAAGCGACACTAATAAAATTTGCGCAATTGGCATTTCCATTGAACTGGTTGGTGCGAATTTTTGCTGAAATATGCTTTAGTAGCAATTTGTTGCCGGAAGTTGGAGCTTAAAATGTTGTAGTTGTAGCCTAAGTATGTTGCATACATATATGGAAGGTACAATATAAGTTTCATATTAAAATGTTGCAAAGTAATCTCCAACTTAACAACATCCCTAAGCAATCACCTACCACTTTCACTAGGATGATCAGAGAAAACCACAAATCAATACATCTCCAACGAATCCTAACAATTCATCATAACCTCAAAGCAATTCAGAATGCAATAACACCTTCCCACGACAGACAAATCTACGTAATCGGAGCGGACCCGGATTTTTAATCCGTCCAAGTACTGTCACCTCGGCAGAATTCTGCCGCTGCTATTTCCGATTTATGCCAAGTCCATGAATTTAGATCCGAAACTTAAGAAAAACGAGCTCATAGAATCTACAAAATTATATGTTTTAACAATGTGGACAGAAACGAGAGTTTTAGAGCAAAATGTTCTGGGTATAAGATCTTCAGAGAAGTTTCCTGAACTCCGTAACAGTAAAGGAAGTATTTAGAACTGTGTTATGCTGTTACAACAAAAGCAATATCGGAAAATATTATCGCTACAAGAACCGAAGAGATTTTAATGGACTTACTGACCTTGACGAGGAGTCTGTAGATAAAATACCCCACATACCTTAACGATTTTCCAGGGAGAGAAGGTTTCAAGTCACGTTAAAATTGGGTGAATGCCGCAGGGACATGCGACCCACCAATGTAACTTTCAACATCCACACGGTGGGTTGAAAAATTACTGATGGAGTGGGCACCGGGATCTATTGCGCGGAGCTAGAAACGAAATAGCTGATGAGATCAGCCATCCGCTTTGTTACCAAATCAGTTTGGGAAATACGCAAATCGTTAAAAACGATACACAACAAAATTTCCGAAAGGACTGACAGAAGTATGAGTATGAGATGGAATGCTTTAGGGGCATGCAGGATAGCCAAGATCATGTGCAAGGGAGCGCAAACTTTCTACTCATACGCTCTCGAAAAGACTGCAGGACGATTATTGGCCTAGTCACACGTCATAACTTCCTGGCATCACATGACGAGCCTTTTGAGCATTATTAGCGATGACACACGTAGAAAGTGCAGTAAAGTAGGTATGAGAGAGACGCTAGAACACCTTCCATGGTTCGATTCGGTCTTATTTAGAACTCGGCTTACATATCTAGGAGCTTTACAGTTCAGGGAACTGGATAAAGTAGCAAAAGTAGATATAAAATCTCTATTAAAATTTCAAAACGCGTTGACGTCTTGAACGACGTAAACTGCTGCTCGTTTCAATAATGAAGCTCCATCTGACATTACAAGATACTGGGTCTATGTATGGCATGGCAGCCAGCCAGTACAACCTAACACTTAAAATGTATTTATATAATCACTCTGAGTATGATATCCATAGAATCAGTGATATCTGATGAGCGATTCTAATAACTCTAATAAATTGAGCTCATCGAAACACGTGTGGATTAAATACATAACCAAAATTTACCAAAAAGTTCATTGAACCCATAAACAGTTGCGTATAAATAGTAAGCTTCCATCGGTCCAAAAAATGTCGCATTGTCCCCAACATTGTGGTGACTGGAATTCTTTTACCATATACTATATGTATATCGTAGTATATTAAAATGAAGCAAAAACCGCCGAGACTGAAAGTTTAAACAATGCAAAGAGTGGCAAATAATTGTGTCAGAAAAAATATTTTCTTTCTTTTCGCATTACCGTTTTTTACGCACACCAAAAAGCAGTAAATACCGCACGAAATAAAGCGAAGTAAATGAAGAAAACAAGGAGGGAAGGCGTTAAGGTTTCCAAGGCAGTGAATGGTGAGATGCTTGAAATTGTTTGCACCGCTGAAAAGTCAATGCGCCGCGGAAAATAACTGAGTGCGGTGCGCTTACCAGGGCAGTAAAATGAGTGGGACTGAAGCTGGCGATGGGTGAATCCACTAAAAGTTTCGTTGAAGTTCAGTGTGGCGTCGCGCCGCATCGAATGGGGAGTCGATATTAAATTGGATCGAATTGAATCGAATTGCTTTTTACGATTTTGATTTTATTTGCATGCATTTTAATGCATTGCTGCGAGTGGGGAAGGTGGGGAGCGAAAAGTGGTACAGTAAAATGCAACAAACTTGCAAGGCAGTCGCAGTCAGCTTAACTTGTATGAGGATGGGGCATGTTGCCAACTAATTGATTGTGCGCTAATTTATGTACGAGGCGGTTTGTATGCTTATAGTCTGGGTACTAATACGAGTATATAGTAACGAAGTACATTTGTTTGTAGCGCTTAATAACTTGAGTTGTTCGGCCCTTCACCCTGCACTTGCTCATTTGTAACAAATCTCAGCGTGTTGCACATGAAAGTGCATGTTTCTTCGCCCAGCGCTGCCTCTCCTCGCCATTATCGCGTCGCTTTTGTATTGATAAGTGAATTTTGCGTACTCTGAATGCGCATATATATGTGTGTCTGTCGGCAACAAAGTATGCATTGCATCGCGGACGGCTCGTTGGTATCGCAAAGCAATTTAACCGAAGACTGGAGCGAGTCATTAACATAATTTCGCGTACAATGGAGCGCGTCTGCTGGTGCGGTCGTTGTGACGAGGCAGCACGTAATCGAACAAGATCGGTAATTGATGAGGTAATGGAAGGAATGCTATTGTATGTGGTGTGGGTACGCGAGTGCAAGAGAGATGTGGAGCACAGTGGATCGATATTATTTTCGTTAGACAGTAGGTCGGTCTCATTAGATCTTTACCGATAAAGTTTTGTTGAGCCTCAGCTTGCAGTATAAATGAGTTCAAGGCAATAGAGTCTAATTAAGTGGACTGAAACCGAACTGTCAAGAACTACAACATAATACTTTGAAATGAATTGGAAGTGTTTCATACCAACTTTCAGGTATTTCATATTCTTGGCTCACAGTCACAGAGTCCACTGTTTTATGCCAGTATTTTGGTATTTCTCTATATTGCTGGCTCACAGTGAGTCCCCTCTTGGCTATCACTTCGCTAATTTTACAGATATCAATTTAATGCATAAGTTGCTAGATGAACTATCACTCTTACAATTGAGAAGTAAAGACCTTTCTCGACGAACATAGACCAAATTCTACAAGTCACTCATCAACCCCATTCTGTTATATGGTCCATAGACGATGACATCATCTGATGAGCCGGCATTACGAGTTTTCGAGAGAAAGGTTCTGTGGAAGTTTTATGGCACGGCGAATGCCGCAGTCGATGGAACGATCAACTGTACGAGATATTTACATAGTACAGCTAATTAAGAGACAGCGGTTACGCTGGCTAGTTCATGTCGTCCGAATGGATGAAAACACTACGGCTCTCAGTGTATTCGACTTAATACCCGGCGGCGGAAGCACAGAAAGAGGAAAATCTCCACTCCGTTGAAAAGATCAGGTGGAGAAGGACCTGGCTACACATGGCACCTTCAATTGGCGACAAACAGCGAAACAGAAGAACGAATGGCGCGCTGTTGTAAAAGAAGAAGGAGAGGATCAACATTGAGCATATTTCTCCAAATTTCATAAACTTCTTGTAACCCCTGGCTTGCTAGATTGTTGGACAGATTCGACGTCAGATTCATATGCCCACGACTCGTCATCAGTAATAACGCGTTTGATCAAAGTTGGGTCTTCAGCTTTATTCTCAATCTCGTTTTTGTAAAAGTCTTTCTAGGGGGACATTTATTATCGATGCGATTTGCGTGCGCAGTTTTAATGGAGCAGTCAAATTTTAACAGATGGTATGCCGAATTAATGAGAAAGTTTCTTTATTCAGATATCGATACAATATATGGATGTATAAATTAAATCATTTTGTTCAGAAACTGTTTGAATCGAGATCACTGTAATTTCATACTCAGTTTCCTCCTCTGAGCTTACGTCCATCATTTTGTTCTGCTTCGCGCATTCTTCTTGCATGCACCACTTTACCGCTGCAACGCATCGTTCTTTTAGCTGGTTCATTTGTGGCGGAATTTAACAAAATTTTTTGGAGTGGCGAAAAAGAAACAAATCCACAACGACAAAAGCGACGACTTCGTAAGCAATGAATCAGAAACCTCAGAGATTTTTTTTTATAAAAAAAGTGTCTAAATAAGGGTAAAAGTAATTCAAATAAGAACGATTAAGTTTTGGAGAATTTTTTAAGGAAAGGAACTATAACGGGAGAACTGATAAACCAGCCTCCTCTATGAAAAATGCCATGATTGTTGAAGTTTTCGGATTCCTCCATTATTCTTGAACTTTTTATTCGGCTATAAATTTTTCCCTGGTGCATAATGGTACTGCCGGACGGCTTATCAAGCTCCTTACGTCCAGCTGCAAACGACACCATTGGTTTTCGAAAAAGTCAAAAGAACTGCAGCTACCATGAGGAGTGCCGCGTCGCAGTGGAGAGAATACAACCTGCCTACTTCGCAACGTTACAATCGAACCCAACATGTGCGGGATAGGTTAGATACCGAGAGTTGAAGAGGGAAGCGAAACGTATTTGCAGAAAAAAAATGAAAGAAGCCGAAATGCGCAAGTACGGAGAGCGACAAGTTGGCCGACAGGGGTAATCCCTGAAAATTCTACGAAAAGATGCGGCGACCAACAGAGCATACTAAAATTATGGATGGAACACTTCTCCAGCCTACTGAATGCCAGTAAAAGCATCACACCAGGAGATAGTGAACTCGATTGCCCAATCGATGACGATGGAGCGGACTTTTCATTGCTCCACCATGAAGAAGTTCGAATAGCAATTGTCCGTCTGAAAAACAACGCAGCTAGAGCCGATGGATTACCGGCCGAGCTATTCAAATGCGACAAAAACTGATAAGAAGCATGCATCAGCGTCTTTGCAGAATATGGTCTGCCGAAAGCATGCCCGACGATTGGAATTTATGTGTGATCTGTCCAATCTACAAAAAGGGAGACCCCACAATCTGTGCCAGCTACCGTGGGTTAAGCCTCCTCAACATCGCATATAAAGTTCTATCGAGCGTATTGTGTGAAAGATTAAAGCCCACCGTCAACAAACGAATCGGACCTTATCAGTGTGTGTCTTTAGACCTGGAAAATCAACAGCCGAACAGATATTCATCATGCCCCAAATTTTGTTAAAGATCTGTGAAAAGAGTATCGACACACACCATCTCTTCTCCAGATTGAAAAAAACCGAAAGCGAGATTACTCGAATTTATGCAGCAAGGGTTGCAATTGGACAGAAAGCACACATGGAAAACACATATCCAGCAAAATAACTAGCTTTAAACTAGGAGCATCCTATTTCTAAAATTCTAAAATTAACCTTGACAATAAAGTTCTGTTATACAACGAGGTGATAAAGTCCTATACGACCTGTGCAAAGAACATTGACATTATACAGAGGTTCCAAACAAAATGAAACGATTCACAACGATTTCGGTATCCTTTAGTTAAAATAGAGGATAGCAGAAAGAAATACGAACTTAAACTCCAGGAACATCCAAATCCATTAGTTAATGCTTTGATAGAATCTTGTAATCAAACCAAAATCAAAAAGAGAAAGTATTAGTAAAAAAGCTGTAGAATGTTATTACAATTACTATTTGATATGGGATACAGAGTCTCAATTTATTTTTTATTCAGACAAGTTGGGGATGCTTATGTCAGCTTTCAAAGCGAACTTCATAAGGTCTAGATAACTTAAAAATCAGCTCATTGACACCTTATATCAACGAACGATAAAAATATTTTCTTTTGGAGTTTAGGCGATGATCTTCGATACCCAATAGTTGTTCGATTGGTTCGGAAAACCCCATTTAGATGACCATAGAACCCTTGTCTAAATTTCAAATTTTGCAACCAAGGAATTCCACCGCCAATATGACATTTCAAACCACCCCATGCAGTGTTTTGCCAAACAGAGTACAGAAAAATTTACTAACGATTTAAATTAGCATTTTAAGGCCACATTAATGATATTTCGCTCAACATATTACCCAATCAGACCAATAAAAATTTATTTAATTGCCTTAAAGCCATAGCTATACTATTTATTTTATTACCTAAGTACCTATATTTAATATTATATTTTAAATTATTACCACAAATGACACGGCTATAACTATCAAACGCACTCCATTAGCATTATCAATACAATAGGGCTCATTAAAAAACGCATTGAAAATTTGACGGTAAGCAAACAAAAGAAGAAGCAGAAACGAGGAACACTGCAAGCAGCCATAAAATACAACTGTCAAATTATTTGGGTGCCATTAAATGGTTAAGCTGTAGCGCCGCCACACACAACGCCCAGCGACAGCTCCCCGCCAGCAGTAGCAACACCAACTACAAATGAACACGAACACCTTCGCCCAAACACCGTGAAAAGCGTAAAGCCATCCACAGGCATTGTCTGGCCTCTGCGCCCAAGTGAACGTAGTGTTTGTAGAAATCTTTAAGGTATTTCTAGTCCATTCATTGCATTAGCATAATTACTGCTAAATCAGGCAGTTGAAATGGAGACGATGACGAAGGCAATGACGACACTAACAACGCGCCGCGCATAATGCTAATGCGGCAGTTCGGTAATCCGAAACGGCGGCGCGCGCGTAGCTCATCGTCATTGCACTAAATCTTATTTAAGTGTCGAAAACTCGATGCCGATTGACAAACAAGTGTTTTACATTTCGTGTTGTTTTAACACATTTTCTTTAGTTTAGAACGGTCGGAGGGCGCACGGGTTTAACAAATTAGATTTTACACTGTGGAAAATATTCTCAAAGATTTCAAAATATATTTTTTTTATTTTTAAAATATATTATTTTTAACTTTCGAAATCGAGAGCAAGATAAATTAAATATACCTACAGTGGAACAACTTTTTCGCTTCCTCGCTGCACGGAATTTAACACTATACCCCACTAAATCAACAGCGACCATATTTACAAATTAGACGAAGAAGTACAGACTTGACCTTAATATTGCAGTCGATGGCGTTAAGATTCCGACAGTAAATAACCCTAAAATTTTTGGTGTGACTTTCGACAGTCTGTGCTCATTCACTCCTAATCGGACACGATTATCGCTAAACTACAGAGCCACCAAAAAATTCTCAAATCGGCAGCCGGCAGCACATGGGGAAAATACAAAGAAACGTTGTTGGCAACATAAAAAGTAATCCTTAACTACGCCGTAGTTATTTGGTCTCCTGGATGCAGTGAAACGCAGACGAGAAAGCTTCAGACATGTCCGAACACTGCACCCCGGACTATAACGGGATGCTTCTTAATATCTCCTTCCGAACATTTACGCAGTGAGGTCCGTATGCTCCCAGTTTAGGAGCATAATGTACTCCTGCTTTCGCAGAAATCATTCCTGCGGTCACCTGCTTCGAGCGGAACCGCCCGCTAAGAGCATTAAAAGGTCATTCCTCAACTACATCGACGACATCACACAATACGCCGATCAGACTTCGGACGCCAACTATCTTCCGACAAGCACCGCCATTAACAGTGGAGTCATTAACACCTCCACCGACTCCTTTTCAGTGAATGGCGTACTTGGAGTCAAGCCACCTATTGCAGACGAAGAGCTTGAGTTGCCCTGGAAAACGAAAGTGACTCTTGTGCAGCTTAGTTCTGGATACTGTAGCAGGTTAAACTCCTACTTATCCAAAATAGACCCCAAAGTATCAAATATATGTCCAGCGTGCATTGAGTTCCCGCATGACACTGCCACCTCTTTGCATGCCCTACTCATCTGACATCCTTTTCCTTTTGCTCGACCCCGTCGAAATAGCACGTTTTCTGGGCTTACCGTTTGATGCCGTCGAAGAGAACTTATCTAATCCTAACCATTTTAACAGGATTATGTACCCATTACAACAAGAACAATCCTTAAGCAGCTTTTTAACGAGTCAACGACTAAATTTTCAACACTCTTTTTCAGAAAAACTTGGTTTGTTTGTAACAATTTGAGGGCTACGACCAAAGTTAAACAATTTTGAAAGGCTTTATCAAAATGGATCCCTTGACATTTTCAAATTGGTCTTCCAACTTTTTCGTTCGGTGTAGAAACTCTTTAAGAAAATTTTATAGAAAGTTTGGAAAGTATAGATGTTTAAATAGATAGAGTTCATAAAGTTAAACCAGGAAGTAGAAATTTTTCGGAAAAAAGTAAATAAATGGTGAGTAAAATTATATGAAATATTCTTTTAAAAAACACGAGCCTGGATAGTTTTTCATTATGAAATTAGGATTTTAAAAATAAAATGAATTAAAACTAAAAATCTTAAAGCTTTCAACGCACAATAGAAAACGTAAATATTCGAAAATAAAGATTTGAAATTGTTTTTTTGTTTATCGAAATAAATTAGTGGAATAGAACTATGAACCCGACATGAAACTGCAGCCTAAGTGGCTATTAAAACGCGCACACATCGCAGGGCAGTGAAGCACGAGCCACAAGAGAAGATAAAAAATAGAAAAAAATGTATTTTTCATTCTTGTTTTGGTATGTTTGCCTCTGCTGCACCTTCCTAAGCAGTCAGTCAGCCGTTCATTGCCCAACGCTAATGCAGGAGAATGGGAAAAGTGAGGCACCGTGTAGCGATGTATGTAGTTGACTACCGTGCAACAAATGCACGTGGCTACAACATTAATGATTAGTGGGAATTTTGATTTATTTTTTGGGTTAAAAGGAAATAATATGTGGTGTAGTAGATAAGTAAGCAGTATTAAATGAAGTAAGCGAGTGGTTTGAAGAATTTATGTGCTTCTTCTGATAAAATGAAAAATAAAATTGTTAAGCAAAATAAATCTAGTGGGTTTTAAGTTAACACGAGGGGAGTTAATGAGCTAATAGAATTCGGAATTCATAACAGTATTAACATTAAATTCAGCTTAGCAGCCAAGAAACAAAAACAAAAACAAATTTTACTTTAGTATGAGCCAGCAATTAGAGACTAAATTCTTCCCTCACAACTCACAACAAAAAAGTCAGTAAATAAATCAGCGAGTAAACAATCACGCCCCGAAACTCAAAATTCGCGTGCTTCTTGTGACAGAAAGCTTGTTTTCAAAGGCATAAGTGGATTAACTGCAATTAAATACACGTAAAAGAGATTTGTGAAGTATGTACTCATATTAAAAAGCAGCGAAAATCCCTAAAAAACAAAAATCCAAAAATGAAATAATAAACAAAACTGTTCTTACCTCGGAAAATATGAAATATGAAAGCAAAACAAAGAGAAAAGTGAAAGCAAAGGAAGATTATATACAGATAACAAGAAAAGAGACCAAAATAAGGCATTTAAAACAAGTGAAGCCCTTGAGAACACAACTAAAAATTAACAGACAAAATTCAACGGCTTTTGAACTTTTTTGCTTGCTTTACCTTGTCCCAAGGAGCGCGAGTCTTCACAAGAAGCTTTTGCATTAAAAATTTAATAAGCAAATGCCAACAATTGACGAACACTCGCTACACACTTATGTATGTAACCCACAGCACCCCCATATATTTTATAAATATGCAGACATACAGATAGACAGAGCTTACTGCCAGGTAAACGTGGAAGTAATTTTTTTGGCATAAAACGCGTAAGAAGTTTAAAAAAATTATGAAAAGAAAGGACTGACAGACTGACAGGGAAAGGGAAATATAAAAGAGTGGCGAAAAAGTGCTAAAAAATACAGTGGCTACTCGTTAACTAGCACATTTAAAAAGTTATTCAGAAAAGTTAGCGGTTTCATTTCGGGTACCCATATGTTTGCTTTTCTCTTTAAAACAAATTCTTCATTTCTGATAAATATCTAACCCATCCATTGTGCTTGTCCTTAGCAGCAAGGAGGCAATGGATGTGGCGCCTGCCTGATGAGATTTTAAAAAATACCATCCCTCTGGCTACCGAACAAATACAGGAAGACACTATAAACGATATATGTAGATCATTGCGAGAGCCTTTTACGAAAACGTGTAAGCCTTTTTCTCACGCGTCCCCGAAATGACTGCCGGAAGTCTGTTGCCTATTGACAGGTCACAACCTATTGGCATCACATGCGAGCCACATGGGCATAAGTGCAGAGAAGTTGGCATAAGAGAGACGCTGGTACACCTCCTATGCCTGTTTCCAGCACTATTTAGAACTCGTCTTTAGATACTAGGAGCTTAGGACCTAGACGAAGTATCAAACTTAGATATCAAATCCTTTTAAAGTTCGTAAAAAAGCGTTGACGACCTGGAGGTCTATGTATGGGTGGACAACCGGCTCGAATAACCTATTTTCCCCTAACCAATGGGCTTTTAATATTCCAACCCAAAGGTAGGAGATTATAAACAAAAATTTTCAATTTCACACAGGTGACTTAGCAGACACTAGATAACTGAAGTAAGTGATTTGGAAAAAACAAAACCCAGACCCAGCAAAGCATCAGATTGAGTCTTGGTTCTATCCGACATCAAATTCCCAATCTTATCTCCCAGTATGGTATTGTTGAACGAATAACTCGTATCTTTCGTTATATGAGTATACTTATACAGTCAGCTATAGGTGGCTCAGAACCGGCTCAACAACTTTTGAAACCCGCTTTCAGCTTCTTACTAGGTTTTCTAGCGGTTTCCCCATTGAGAGATTCCAATACTTGCTTTGACGCGACAGGACTCAATTAACTTAAACTAGATATCTTGGTTTCACATTACTTATAATTTCAAATTCATCAAATATGAAGCTAAGAACACCGTGTTTCTACTCATTATTTCGAGATTTAACTGTATTGCAATTTTCTTAGTGGAGACCAAAGCCAGAAGCAACAAGCTGTCGCGGAATCTATGAAAAATTATTTTTGGACCACCGAAAAGAGCAAGTCGCATAACAACCAAGCAGGGATAGCGAACAGGGTATGCAAAGAAAAAAAGTTGACAGGCATTTCGTTAGAAAGTCAGTATACGACTGGTACTCAACGTAGAACGTGCACAAAATGAAATGGGAGCAAGTTTGGGGCAAATTGCAGACGCTTACAAGAGACAATGCTTCAAAAAGGCACAAAGGAAGACGCTGTCTTGTGAACAAAGTGGATTTCGGCGTGTAAGGATGGAGTGATTTGCTTGTTTTTGTTTTCATTGTTTTTTTCTTGCCAGGTAATCCCAACGTTGATGCCTGTTAGGGAGTCTTTAACTTGTAAGCCGGGACGTTTTCGGTTCATTTTGCATTTTTTTTACAAAACTTTTGTATTATGACAAAATATTTTTTTTTTATCTCCTTTTGTTGTTGCTTCTCCCAACTTTACGCGTATTGTAATTGCTTTTGTTAGTTCATTTTTATTTTCTTTGAACAAATTTGCCGATAAACTGGATTTCCTCCTGTACAAATTCGAACATTATTTTTGCCAATTTGCAGTCTACACTTCGCGGGCCTACACTTCAGCCAGCTGAGGGTGCAGTTGAGCGGATGATGTCAATGATTGCAAACAAAAGCAGCACGTTCTTTGTAGGTTTGCTTGTAATGTAGAGACTACAATGTTTGGCGGCTTCTCGCAAAGCGCCGCTAAGTGTTTGTTGTGCATAGTGACAAAGTTGGCGCTGCAATTTAGGCGTTAGGCCGTTGAAAGGTGCTAAAACGCTAAGCCGATTTAATCCAGCGTGCACGAGTATATGAGAAACAGCTGGAAATTGTAGGTATTTTCGCTTATGCAGTTTTTTTACCAGTACACATGCGTTTAGTTCTAACTAAAAAACTTATTGGTGCTTGCATTTTTTGACAGATGTTGGGCTAGCTTCTTATGGATGTCATCCGAATTACTAATGGTTTTTATGAGCACCTATTATAAAAATGGTACATTGTATCCAGAGGACTGCTATTGTTTGGTACTAGGGGCATGAGTTATAGAACCTACATATCTTTAGCAAATATTTAGTTGGATATACATATACATATTTTTTTTATTCGTACTTTCTATACGTCATTTCTTGCTATCTTATGTGAACCCAATATTCTAGAAACTTTTGTGTTATGGAATCGCCTAAGGGAATATATATTTCAAGACTTTTTACAAAAACTTTGTAGGAGCGATAAATATTAGGTTAAAAAATTAGAATCAGTTACCTTCAGAAAATATTTAAAAGTTTACAATAATATGTATATGCTGAAGTATAACTAATGGCATTATTTTTAAAAATTAATATGAGAAACCCGATACTTATTAGTAATAATTATTTTTAGCCCTAGCTATAGAGATCAAAGGCTTTCAGGACATGGATTCAGGGCATTTTTTATTTTTTTTATTTTCTTAATGTTTGATAGTTTTTTATAAGTATTTAAATTCAGCCATGTTTCTCAGTCGAAATTATAAATTAAATTATTTTATCATTTTTATATCCCCGTCTTTGGTATTTGTATTTTCAAAATTAATATTAATATTTATATAAAATTCATGAAAAATATATACATATGTACATACATACATATGTATGTACATATCTATAATAAAATATAATATTTCTGATGGTGTGTACTTTTCTTAATTTATTTAGAAATTAAAAAATGTAAAAAAATACACAAGTAAAATAATCTATGAAAACATTTTATTAACAGCATTAAATAAATTGACTTACCTTGTAATCATTTGAAAAGCCTTTAATATCCGCGATAAATATATAATAATTTCGGATCCAGTTTTTTAACACTCACCAATTGATCTTTTGTCACACTATATTAATGTCATAAATATTTATCTTTTTATCGCTAAATTCAGTATATATGTATTTTTTAGTTGCAAACACGCACCAGAAATTTTTAATTAGTTTTCATTTCTTAATCATTACTTTTTCTTTGTTACATTTTCAATAAGATTTTATCATTTTATTTAGATTATTTTTTATTTTTTTTATCGTCGGATTTTTAACGTATCCAATTGATTGACGTAACTTCACGAATTTTTGAAACTGCATAATTATACACACATAATAACACACATGTAAATAATTACATACTGACTTTAAAAGTAGCACTCAAGTCGTTCGCTTAATTTTCTTATACGCTACTCTTGTTCAAGACATTTTCAATTGTTTTTATTTGCTCTGTCAACTAATCAAACTGACCCATATTTCGGTGCATTGCCTTTAGTATTTGTCTAAATATTGGTTTTCACTTTTTTATGTTGGTCTACGTACACATACATATGTATGTATATATCTATTTATCAGCGCGCTAAGTCAATATATGGCAGATGATATTTATTTTATCAGAACCTTTTTTAATTTTTTTCCAATTGGTATTTTTAGCGTAACAAATCAATCTTTGTTGTCGAAATACAGTAAAAGCGAAAGTATTTTTAAGTTCAGTTTGTTCTAATATTGATTAAAATTGATTTATGATTTCGATGTCAGCACATAATATCACTTATAAACTCGACAATTTAAATTTTGTATTTGTTTTGCAATTGTTAGTTTCCGAAAATTTTAAAATATAAATTTGTATCATACATCAACCATATAAAATAATTTTTTGCTCACATTTTAAACTTTTATGTGTTCGCGCATTCACTAATCTAACGTTTTATCCCGTGCTCGCGTTTTATTTTCAAATATTTCAATTTTTATTTTCCTTCCGCACTTACGTACACACACATATTTACTTTAATCAGTTCCAGTAAAATCCACGAACATGCAAATTCTTATTTATGCTCTCATTCCTTTTGTTTATTTGTTTTTGCATATGCACTTATGCCATTTCGCCATATCTCTAATTGCCTCAGCTGTCATTAGCGTCAGCGCTAAGATGCTTTTGTCACGCACTCATTTCTCGTAAAACCCACTCACGCTAACACATCACACACTCCCACACCCACTCAGGAGTGGCGTGTTACACATAAACAATGCACTGCACTTTAACCGGCAAACGCCTTCTGCATGCACGACTTTGACGAGTTACCCGCACAAACACTTTTTCTCTTTTTAATTTCACCAAATTACCATACGATTGTAGAGTCCGCGACAAACTGAATCAACAAATTCAGAAAAGTGCCTAGCAAACCCACAAACAACCCTCAATGCTTGTTCTTGCCGTTACGTTGCAGTTCGATGTTCGAATGCCACTGCGTTGATTTGTTTTTGGTTTGCATTTGCTTTGCTATTGCTTTTGCGTTTGCTTGAGTTTGTTTGTTTGCCACTGCAGCGTGCTCGGCACGCGACACATAGCATTTGCTAAACTTTGCTGTTTTTGTTGTGACCTTTGTTGTATGCTGTGCCAATTTGCTTTGTTTGTGTGTCGCTACTGCTGCTCGTCACTTGCCGGTCATCGTGGGTGTTCGTGCATCAGGTGGCGGTGGTGTTGGAGAGTAACGAACTCAGTTTAATTAATTCGCTGGTTAAATTTGGTTTATATTTGACTGTTGCTGCGTGCAAATTGTTTTATTTTTGGTTAAATATTGTAAAATATTATTAAAATGTGCTAAAATGTAGTGAAAAGTGTGTGTAAATATGTGCGCATGTGTTTGGTGTAGTGAAAGTTTATGTTTTTATAGTGATAAGTGTGTTTTTTCAGGCATTTCTGGATGCTTCTATTGCCGTGCATCAAAGCGTCATTTGTCGCCATTTTGCAAATCAGAAAAAATGCATAGAGGCGATGTAGCTAATTTGTTTCAGTGCGATTAAAGTGCGTGGTAGATAATATATTCGAGTAGTAGAGTGATGTGTAGTTAAATTATTTGTGCTTATTGTAAAATCAAAAGTGGTTATGCATATATGCGAGTAAATACATACATACATACGTACATACGTATGTATGCAAGTTCAGTGTGTATATCAACTCGATGGCGCAGTTGTGTTGAGTGGAAAAAAACTACGATTGACAGTAGTGCTTTATAGAAGTGCATACATACATATGTACATATGAAGGTATGTACATATGTGTGTGTATTTTTAAGGGGTAGCGTTTATTCAGTGAAATTATGAAGTGGTGTGAAAAAGAAATTTATCATACGTATGAACTTATGTAAGATAAAGCATAGCGGCATACTCATTACTTTCAATGCTGCGTTGGAACTATTGGTAAGTGCGATTATTCTGTTTTATATATGTATGTATGTATGTATGTATGTATGTATGTACATACGTAAATTTGTGGCACATCTACATTCGTACAGCATGCACCATGCAGTGAGGGCGATTGGGTGTAAATTACTTTGCAACTAGTATGAACCATATATCAAACTAGAGCGGTTTTCAATACAAGCAACTGTGCCCCATAAACACCTAGTGTAACAGCATAAAAATGGAAAATTTTACGAATTAAAAACATTTATAGTATATATTTTAAGAAAAAATTTAACATTTTTCTAGATATAAGATATGATGACTTAGGGTCGAAAAAAATCAAACATTGATAAATTTTCGGCGTTTAATTTAATTGAATTTTATCAAAATTTTTTTATAGTGTTTGACCTGCCAAAATTCGATCAGCTCTAAAAATTGGTAGGTCAATGTACATACATACACATGTACAAACACTCGTGGCCACGCAAACCTTACCACTATACTTTCTTAATTTTTTTTCGCACTTTTTCGCTCGTTCGGGATTTTCTTTAATTTTGTTTTTTTTTATGTTTTTAGTAACCATAAGTAAACTAAATTGTATTATCTAATTATTATTAAAGTTTTAAATTTATTACGTTTAATGAGTAAAAGACAAATTATTCTTTCTGTGCTTATATACTAAACTTAAAAAAAAATAAAATAAAATATTAATTTCAATTATAGTGTAAATGAAATTAAATTAAAAACATAAAAATAATTTTTTCATCGCATGAAAAGTCTCTTACATTTCGAGCTCATTTTGTAAAGCTCACTACATTTCAATTGATTTATCTAACTGAATGTGTTTTGTTTTTAATTTTTAAAATTTTTGATTAATAACATATCATTAACTTATTTCTAAATAAAAAATTTATATACCGCAAAAAGGACCACTATAAAGTTTAGATAAATATGCACAATACTTGAAAATTTTGAGTGGTAAGGCATGTGTGGCCACGCGTGTATGTAAGTATTTATGATATTTATATTTCAGTAATCAGTCGTTTAAAGATAAACTGAAAAGCTGATTGAACTGAGCGAAGGCTATAACTCAAAAACTGCTTGAAATATTGGTTTAAAAATTTAGTATGCTAATTTTAAAGGTATAATCTACGAAATAGATCCTATGGAGAATTCAAAAATGATACCCTTTATGTAATATAAAAGGAAATTTATTGTTAAAATACCAGTTTCTAATTTATAAATCTTCACATACATATTTAAAAGTTATTAAAATAGTAATATTTAGAAATGTGGAAAACAAACACTCAAAGCCCAAAAACATTTTTTTTCAAAAAACAAATCATATCGAATACTATTTAAAATGATTTTTACTGATTTAATTATTTTAAGTCTCAGACCAAAACTTTTGTAGTTGTATTTTAAAGCCGTAAGAGTTGAATGGATAGGAACAAGTAACAAAAATAGAGACAAATCGATTGATTATTGGTATGTACATTCGGGTTTTTTAATTAATTAAATCGCTTTCATCACTAAAACAAAATACTTCTATGACAAGAGCGGTCAGATTTAATCTGACAAACTGAACGATCCAAATCAAGTCCTTGTATGGAAATCTTTCTTATTTGACGGGATTTATATACTCGAAATTGTACATTTTTAATTACACAAAGCATGACTACAATCTTCGAAGAAATTGTTCACAACGGACCACTATGGCATATAGCTGCCATACAAGCTGAGCAAGTCCTTTTGTGGTAAACTTTTACAAACTGAACGAGCGAAAATCAAGTTCTTGTATGGAAAATTTCTTTGGCAAGGTATTGTCACGAACTTTAGCAGAGATTAATATTCAAGGTAATGCAATAATATCTGAAAAAATTATTCAGTTTCAAAATAACGTATAGCTGCCATGCAAACAGATCGAAAAAAATTTATTCCCTGTTAAAGATTTTTATATTAAGTCTTATTCTATATTTTTGGGACCAAACTTTTTAAATTTTTATTTTTTAATCAGGCAAAAGGGGTAAACATTTTTTTATTCATTTTTTAATCCAGTATGTGGGATTAAACATTTTTTTTTGATTTTTTTTATCCATTACTTAGGATTTGAAAAAAAAATAAATTAAAATGTATTCCTTAAGGTCTTACTTGCAACCATGGATATCATATTTCCATAATTTTGTAAATAATAAGAATTGCAAATTTACTTTACTTTGGGAGAAGTGATATGAGTTTTGTTTACTGGAAGTAAACATTTAGAACAAAACTGAAAGCTCAATTTGCTTAATAAACAAATATGGAAATAGCATTAGCATATCCAGACGATGTCAATATTTATCTATGAAATAAATAAATTGTTGTCAATTCGGCAGAAAACGTTGAAATGAGGGAAAAAATGATAAAGATTTGTTTCTATACATATATTCGAATATTTATCCGGATAATTATTTTGAACATATGTATATTCTACATATGTATACATATGTGTATATAAATAGTTGTAGCATACAATTTGTGCTCTCTTATTATATTGCTCTTTTCTGGCCGCCACTTGAACATGCTTATCACATCCGAATTAGGATACTTGAAATGTAGTCTAGTAGCCAGGCATTGTACAATATTTAAATGAATGGTAGCCATTGTGCTGCCAATTAGAGTGTCAAACAACATTCAACAATTTAGCTTTTAAAATCATAAGAACCATGTACTTCAGCATCATTACAAAGTAGAACAGCTGTATAAGATATGTTTGGTTCATACATACAGACAAATAATTATGTAGACATATCTGTTGAACTCGAATCGATTAAAACAATTGAAGTACCAAGTAATTCAAAGCAATCAACCAAAACTATCTACACTTTTATGCATTTGAAATCTTTAACTGCCGACAACTTTGTTCATGCAACACTTGAAATGCAGCCGAGCCAATAATATTTTCTTTATTACAGTGTGAATTAACAAAGAGTAAAAATTATGTACTAAGAGTACAAGGAGCGAGCGTAAAAAAGGTGTTGCACGAATTGGGGGGCACTTATGGGCATACTTAAGTATATAAAGACATACATATGCATTTAGAGGCATAAATGGTATGATTGCATAAGCGTGATTATGAAAGGGGTGGCAAGGTTAAGGGGTCCCTGCTAAATTTTAGATGAGTTGTAAAAATATTAAATAATAATAATATGCCAGGGAAACAGTTCAAAGTGAAATTGAAGCGTTTTTGGTTAGATAAAACGCTTAAGAGTTCCAAGAATAAGTGAAGAAAAGTCTTTTAAAAAGATGACTATATACTGTTTTTATAGAGACCAAAGACATATTTGTTAAAAGTTTAAACGTTGTTAAAGATGGTTCTGAAAATTGTCCAATTTTTCTTCTTCCTTCCGAAGTAAACATAAAATATTTTAATTTGCTTAAAAATAGCACGCAACACTTATCATTTTATAAAATGAAATAATTCTCCTTTTGATCTAAAACCTTTTGCTATATTTTGGGCAAGATTTTGATTCCACGGTCTCAAAATTTTTGGTATTTTCAGTCAGAAATCTGGCCCCAGTGGGTTTTGACGTCCTGATTTGAGGTGAAAGTTCTCCCATTAAATTTTGCAAACACCGGAACAAGAAATAATCCGAAGATGCCAAGTCTTAAGAATGTGGTGGGTGTGATAGCACATCCCATTCAAGCTTCACAAGCTTTTCTTGAGTCATTAAATTGTATGAGGTCTCACATTACCCTGGTGGAACACCACAGCTTTTCTATGGACCGATTCTAACCACTTCTGTTTAAAAGCATCCCTGAATTTGTCCAGCTGATCACAATACACTTCAGAATTAATCGTGGTATTGTCGGGCAAAAGCTCAAAATAAACGATCACGTTGAAATGGTACCAAACAGAATACATGCTATTTTTAGTGGTGACTTCGGCCATGATCTTTTGCATTTCACATTCTTGTAAACAACCCACTTTTTGTCACCAGAAAAATTGCGCTTCAAAAATGTATCACTTCTTTGACGAAGCAAATTTTCATTCTGTGAGGACATGAACGTCGGCATTGGCTTGGCAAAAATTAAATAACCATACAAATTGAAATCCTCTTTAACAAAGGCACTGCCGTTTCATTTTACATACATACAAACACATACATAGATTTTCCTATTTGGTCTTATGGTAAATCGTGCCAGATGCGTTAGTGTAAATATGCATTTGTGAAGATTTGTATGTAATCGTGTTCTCATTACCACATCAGCGAACTCCACAGGCGCCAACAAGTAAACAAGAAAGGAAGTGCATAAATAAAAGAGATAAACTAAAAGATAAAATACGAAAACCCAAAACTCGAAAAAGGCAGCGATGCCTAATAAGGCGAGTGAATTAAATGTTCACGACTTTTTAAGGATTGATATTTTCAAAGAGCACTAAGCCGTAAACACCATAGTAAATATATATGTATGCAAATACATATGTATGTACATGCATGTACCAATTATGTTGCAAGATTTGTTAGGTTTGCAAGCATTTCAATTAGCATACTTCACACATAAAACAGAAAATTGAAAGCTACCTTAAAAACCATGCAGCAAAAGGAGAACTGAAAGGTGGCGACATGTCTTTGGTAATTTGAATAACGACTTAAGTTTCTTTAAGAATAATTTAAAAGCGAAAACATTTTAATTTTTCTTTATTCTTTATTATTTTTTTTTTCATTTCCTGAAGAATGGGACATGGTCAAGCTGGTTTGGTAGTTATTGCTCTTGAAAAGTCTATATTCAAAAAAATTAGCTCCATATAGTGTTGACTGGACGTTTTCTCCCATTTGTGGTCTGGGTTTTAAGATTGTTCGTCACACGAACAGGCATAAAAAGCTATGAAGCCTTAAGTATCGGTTGATCGATTTTGTTAGAAGCTTTTTATGACAAAAATATAATCGAGGGCTTAGGTTAATCCTGCCTAAAGGTAGTATACACCTCCGACCACTGTTATATCGACTATATGCAGTAGAACTTTATTTACTAACCACGAGCACCAAGTGGCAATCAATGAGGTGCGATAGAATACTACACGATCCAAGATCAAGAGCAAAATGACTTCGTTGTCAAAAAAAAATCCTGAATGGAGCAAGTACATATATATCGAATAAAGGAGAACAATATATGTATATGTAGGTTGAATCGGAATTAGGGGGAAGATTGAATGCTTTAAGTACAGGAAGTTGCAAATGCGCTGCTGAAATTATTGGGAGCTCTCAAGTGAGATGATAGGAGTTGGGTAGCTACAATTTGGCGCCGGTAATTACTTTTGCATAAAACAACTCACATGAGGTTGAGATGGGAAAAAGAGCATAAAATTGAGGAAATTTTGTGTCTAGATGTGCTTTGATATAAATTATGACTTCATTGATTTAGAGAAATACATATGTAATTAGAAGCATCGGAAGAGCAAGCTATTGTTAAGTACAAATTTGGACTACTGCACTCTAAAAGTCGACTTATTTTACGAAATTGTTAGCGCAAAGCAATTAAGCCTATATAATTACTTTAAAAATTTTCTGAATGGATTTTAATTACTTTTATAATAATTTAGAGCTCATCAATTATTGCATTAACTTCCGCTGTATCGACTTGATTTTGTTGGGACAGTTTGTATGGCAGCTATAATCTAGAGTCATTCGACCTTAAAACTTGTTTTGGACATTGCATCGGTATTGTTAAAAATAATGCCGAATTTCGGGATTATGTCATGTAAGAAAGTTTCAGTTACAAAGTTTCCCTCTAACTTCTGGCACCTACTTTGTGAAATTGCCTACTTGATCCCAGTCCAAAGTGATGTATTTGGAGTAATATGCCTGACACTTGGGACGATGCACAAATGGTGAGCCATCGGATCCAATACGATTCACCTTTATTTCATCGCTCCAAGGTACTCTTTTCCAAAATTTTACGACCTTTTATAACTGTTCTGTAGCAACATGCAGCCATGCTCTTATGTTTCTTTTGAACAGCAATGGGTTTTTTCGACTCATTCGTTCCAACAACTAAGCATCATTCAGAAGCCAAGCACAGGTCTACTGTAGACGCTAAGCCCAAATTCCTTATTTATTTCAGCCATCATCTCTTGGGAAGGTTCAAAGGCTCAGCCTTTTTTGTTAATGATTCTATCAGCATGTTCCGTTGTCTTACGTTCAGGAACTTAGCGGATTTTTTTTATTTTCCAGCAAATTAGGATAACTTTTAACAAAATATATGACGTTATATACCGTTATATTTCTTCAACCATTCATAATTTTGAAAATCTGAGTTTTTTTTTGCCTTTTTTTTTGTAAATCATTGTCTTTTTTTCAAGAGTATAATGCAAATTTCTATTCATTTCCCATGAGTTTCAAAAAATCGAATTGTCTTATTAAATTCCACAAAGCCTCTAGAATAGTGTCCTAAATTTCCAAGTTGATCCGAGTAATTGTTTCGGAGATATAGACTTGAGAACTTGTGCACTCGAGGCTACCTAGGCTAAGTCCGCCGCCTTTAAAAGCGTTTTTCTCCACACTATGCTTCTGAAGCCCGTTGGCAAGATTTCTCCAGAACTACTCAACCGATGTTCATGAAATTTTACACAGGTCTTTGAGATACATTTTTTAAAGACTTGGACGAAGGATTTTATTTTTTCGATTACAACTATTTAAAAAGAAATTACTAAAAAATGGCTGGCTTTTACCCGAGAAAACCGATGTAACCCCTTGAATATGTCAATTTTATTTAACAGCTACAGTTAAAACAATATCGTTTTTCCACGGCTGCCAATTATTAATGAATATCTCCATAAATAACCAAATGTGTGATATTTCTCTGTCCATAACTTTATAGGATCTCGGACGGTTCCGACAGGGTGTTACAAATTTAATTTACTTTGTTTAGGGTATAATAACAAGTAAGTCAATACATATAATCCCACATCATTCACACATACATATCTCCCAAATCACTCAAAATGCTTCATGTGATTCTATGAAACGACCGCACTACACCGGATATTCATACAATCTCAAAAAAAGTGCAAATGAAATACCGTTAGCAAAATTGCGCACACTACACAATCAAACGCCGGCAGCAAAAACTCAAAATCATCAAAACACAACCTTCATACCAAAAACAACAACAGCAAAAGCAGCTCATCAAACCTCTACAAAAAATCGCCGGTATTGGAGACTTTTTAGATGTAAACAAAAATCAGCTGTTCGAGCAACGCAACCGTTTTTTGTGTCATTGTTGCTGCAACATGTTGTAACCAAACAATTAGTTGTAGGCGCAACATGCGAACATGTTGTATTTTGATGTTGTTGCTTTGTTGCTTTTCCTTTAATTTGACTTTGCGCATCCCGTTGCGACTCTACACCGTTTTTCGCATTCTTTCTGCTTTTTGTGGACGCATTTTTCGTTTTGCGCTGCCTTTTTTTTTTGATAATTGAGGAAATGACAATTTCCTGCGACGTGCGCATGATATACGTTGGACTTGTGTGCTTGTGGGTGTATTCGTGTGTGTGTGTGTTATTATGATGAATGTGTGTGTGGAGAGTTTCAGCGAAATGCCGGAATTCCTTTTAGGTTCAGAGGTGTTGTAATTTTTAATTTAATTAAATATGACTACTGGCTTTGAGGTCTTCTTTCCGTTATTCACTGCGTTATCGCTGTGTTTGTATTCTTCCTTTTACTTTATTTGTGAATATTATAGTACAAGCTACGTTGGGGAATTTTAGTTTTTAGCCTACATAAGGAAATTTAAAGCAAAGATGAGGTATTCCCTAAAGTGTTTAATGCTGATTTTAAGTAAAACAGTGGATTCATTATATTTTAATAAAAATGCATAAAATGTTGTGAAAGAAACTGAAAGTGTGTGATATTCCGGAAATGAAACAAATTTAATTTAATTTTGAATTAATATTACTAACCGAAAAAAGACAATGATAGGATTTCACATGTATAAAAAGTGCTGAGATGTTTCCACTGGGAGAAGACGTTCTTCTATATAGTTTCTGCTATATAGTCATCTCACAGGTGGCGTTCGATAAGACTCTAAACCTTACGGCAAGGACACCGATAGAAGAACAGTCCGTTAGAACTCACACAACAAGGGAGAGGCTAGCCTCACTGAGAGAATCAATATTGAGCCAGCGCATGAGCGGATTGTAGACGTGCTCTGAACGCACAATTGGAGAACTCAAGACCAGACATTTCTTTGAATAAGTCTGCATTCCGGAACACTAAATGTACTGATACCTTACTGACCGCAACCTCGGCTTGAAAAGCACTGCAATAGTCAGGCAGACTGAAACTGAAGTTAATAGAGAGTTCCTGACAGTATGTCCCTCCATCAACCTTTCTATCAATTATTGGTCTATACGTAAAGAAGCTCACTGCCCCTCTCCTCCCACGACTTCTAACCACCCAAATTCCCTCGCTGGTATATGGGCAAAGAAAAAGCCGCCTGAATTTGATTTGGCGACTCCATGATCTAAAAAAAAATCTGTATAAAGTCAAAGCGTGCAAGGGTTTTCGAATGCTCGGACACATGTTCATTAAAAAACCCAGATTCTCTGAGTCTGATGCCATTAGGTACCATGGTTGAGGTGGACCTTAGAGCACCACATAGGCTGATGACGCTCTCCGGCTTTCTTGCAAGTGTGGTTTTTTCTAGGACTCTCCATCACACAATGTGGTTTATAACGGTCTTGAATATGTTGTCTTAGAGCCAGAAGACTACTGTGGGTGATAGACCCCACCTTTTTCCAATGGCTCATCTGCAGCGGTATTAGACAATCGATGCCTTTTTTTCTCCCTCTTCGATATTAGACTTCCATGACAGTTTCCTATCTAGGACGAGTCTTAAATACTTCACTGAATCCGCAGGTTTCAGGCTGATAAGCTTAAAGTCCTTGGCCGTGACGTGGGAGTTCTTACCAGCTTTCGGGATGAAAGTAAATCTGATTCGCCTCTAGACCCCCAGAAAGTTTTTGTTTTGCTTTCCCTTTTTCCTCTAGGTTAGATGTTCTTGATTATCTAATCAATGATTCCAGGATATTTTTCTTTAATTTTGCCGTCTAATGGACATGTAAATCCTTTTCTCAAATATTGTTTATTGCCATTAGTGTTGAAAGGTCCGAATCTACCCTGACTTTAACCTTTACTATGATTTCGAATTCAAATTCTTATTTAACCTATAGTATGGAGGGTTGAACTTGTGGGTTGACAAGTTCTGTAGACCATATAACAAAATAAATCGAAGATATATGTACATATATCAAGATAGCAATACGTTGCTATAAGGTTGGTCTCATTTAGAGATCAGATTATGAATGGATTTCTCTCGATCATCTACCTACCCTGTGCGATCTAAAACTAGACATACATACAGATACAATTGGAGATGTGAACATAAATGCTGGAGTGCGAATATTTGACTGCTGAAAATCAGTTGTTATAAATATGACAATACTGCAATTGTTTCAAAATTTTATACATAAATCTTCGTTTAAGTAGTATCGGCGAGAAAGCTCGTTTCACTCAGTTCACCGAACGCTGATTTGTCCTCATTGTTATTTAACTATCAAATATTATCATAAAACGACACGCAAACAAAGCGAAATTAAGATAAAATCTCAAAGATTAAAAGAGTTATTCAGAAGCCACCAACTAGTAGTCAAAAGCTGGTTTTAAGTAGCGGTTGGGTGGCCTGAAGCATGAAAGCGCTCGTCAGCAACACAAACGATTGGAATTTGTAATTCGAAAAGTGCATTAGGAAACATATATTTCATTATACATTTTGTTGTTTGAATTTTTGTAGGCCGCATAAACAAGTGCACCAGCATAAACAAAACAGGAAAATAAACACGCAAACATAATTAACATAAACAATAATAAAGTCTCGGCATAGTAAAGACGTCGGCAAACCGCCCAAAAGCATCGTCAAACAAACAAGGCGCAACAGCAGCACAACAACAACAACCTTTTACATGTCGAACATTAATTTAGCTGCATTGAGTTATCCATCAATCTGAGTTTTGTTGATTTAGAAAAAAAGAAAACATTTGCCGACAATTGAATGTCGATCGCTGGCAGCGCCGGCTGAATTGATGAGTCAATTTTCAAGATGAACTCTATCTGATTTTTTGATTTGTGTGTAAATGTTGCATTAGATTGCATTTCGTTGTGAAAAGTTTGGAAAGTATTAATTTGTAACAACATTTTTCGGTTGAAAAGAAATTCAGATTGTCTAAAATAATATGGATAAGAATTATCCTAAATATCCGAGATATCCAAGAGCTTTATTTAAGGGTAATCTTCTAAAAATACCGTAATTTCCATATTGATCGCCTACGTACTAAACCCTTAACTCCATTGCTTATTATTTGCCCCACGGAACTGCCTATAAGCATTACATCGTGAGGCCTAGCTTAGCCATTCGGCTCATCAGTCACGCCATTGTGACCTACTCCTCATTCATTCATCTATATTCGCTGCGCTCTCACTCTTTTCTTCTTAGAACTACATCACACCACGCGCTCACATTATCCCACACTAGTTTTGATTCAGTCATAAACCGTACTATGTTAGCTGGTGTCCCTCCATCCGTTGTCAATTTCTCTAGATTAGCTCTCTCCTTTTCATAAGATTAAAGAAGATGTGCAGCGCGTTCTCTCCGCTGCTGTTGCAGAAGGAAAATATCGTTCCAACGTCATACCCATATTTGTATAGATACTCTCTAAAACAGCCGTGCCCCGTCAAAAACTGCGTCATGTAGAAATCTGACTCCATGTTGCCTATCTAATCGTGTTTACACTTTTAATTAGACTGTGGGTCCATCGCCTCATTGTAGAATTGGCGGATGCCATTGCGTTTTTGTCATTCAGCGAGGCTTGCTTGCCTCTCATCCTTCCGCTGTTTCACCGTTAATCGCCTGCTTAGTCTTGTGGAGCTATCATATACTCTTTTGAGTTCCACGGCCACTATCTCTGATGGCATGATGTCCGCTATAATTCCAACTTCGCGGGATACCGTGCGCCGCATTGCAAACTTCGCTTTTTTAGCATACGTCTTAAGCTGTGGTGCTGGTACCATGTGGGTGCTGCTTACATCAGAATTGATTGACTCACCTTAGCCAATAGCGCTCACCTATTTTGGCTGGGTCCACCAATGTTGGCCATTATTTTTGTTAGCTGCTTTCTCACATAACTTTTCCATGTGCGCCTTGTAGATAAGTCTATTACCTATCACACTTCTAGGTACTTTAGCGCCGCCTTCTGGGTCATGATATGTACTATGGTCGTCGATTTTGTTAGTTTGCTGTCTTCGAGGTTTTTCCTGCTTATAATCAGCACAGCTTCTGTTTTTTGTCCAGTGAGCTGAAGGTTTGTTGCCGTGAGCCATTTCTTGATCGTTGCCGCCGATTGATTGCAGGGGTCCTCAAGTTGGCCAAGTTCTTTTGCCACTACAGCTATGACACCTCGTCCTACAATACGTTTCACAACAATGGGCCAAATATCGGACCTTATGGAACTCATTTACCGCATATTTTCTTTGTCCGTCTACCATATTATACGGCAACAGCCGATCAGACAGGTAGCTAGATATAACCTTAACCAAGTAAGCTGGGATTTTGTTACGTTCTAGTGCACTTATAATATGAAACCAGTATGTCAGGTTAAACGCGGTTTTAACTTATAACGTAACTACTGCGCATTATTCCTTTGTACTATACAGCCATCTGGTACCTTCTATTGTCTTTTTAGCGATGTCAGTAAGTAAGCTCTCAAGATATCCGAAGTGAATGATGTTCGACGTGTAAAAAATACTTAGGGTTCTGTTATGAACTATAACGACTGATATTCATTACTTATAAGTGCCTTCGAATCATAAAGATATGGTTGTGAGATCAAAACCAGAGTCCAAATATCGGTGGTTCTTTCAATGGAACGTCAAGCTTTATCATAACATTTGCTATATCAAGATTTTTCTGATTGTCTTATAATACATTAAATGGCTTTATATTTAAATGATTCGACAATTCCCTTAGGCAAGTCCATTTTAAGTCAAAGTAAATGTCTCAGAGCTCCTTTTATCCGTAACTTCCATAAAGTCTCAAATATATACATAACTATTACAGACCCTGTTTAAGGAGATGAAAGGTTCTGAAAATTGGTGTATTGATAAGATGGCATATGAGTTCACAAAGTAGACTTTCTCAGTAAGCTGCTTTCGCTTGCTTCCCATAGATGGAATTTTTTTTAGAATTTTCTTGAAGTATGAGTTCTATGACCAGTTAATATCTCTTTTACTGAAGATCAGCAAATATTTTCAGTATTATTTTTTTATGATGAGTGGTGATGTAGTACAAGGAGGGTTCCAAAGTAAACAGCACTTTTTGAATCTAGCGCCCGTGGTGGCGCCATCTATATGTCGACTGGTGCGGTTTGTTCCGCACAAATTGACTGGCGATCAAAAATTGCTCATAATCCTACATTCGAAGGACGATTATTTGACCAAAAATCACATTTTAACCATTAACCACTCCCCATATTCACCTGATATGGGACCGTGTAAATGTTTTGCCCATGAAAGAAAAGCCTTATGCAGACGTAGAGGCCATTCAAAAGGCTTGCACCAGTATACTGGCGGCCAAAGCGGCCAACGAACTAAAACACCGTGCAAAGAGCTGTATTGAAGCTGAAGGAGACTATTTTGAATAAAATAAATTGATTTTGCCGAAAAAACCATTTGTTTTTGTTTTTTAAAGTCCTGTTTTCTTTGGAATGCACCTTGTACTTCATGGTTTCACTTTTTTTTATACATTCTGGCCTTGCGATATTGATTTTTGAGTCCATAGTTTATTGTTTGATGCGTGTTTGGAACGCACTCTGCCAAATTACTGAAGTTTTGCTTTTTAGTATCTAGAAATATATTGATTTCTAAAACGGGCAATTAAGCTCTATCTTTTATTAACTCCTCATAACATAATGTGGCTTCTTTGCACGGGGCCTCTGGTATGTCTTCGAAAATGCGTCCAGTCTGACAAGTTATCCCAAAGAGACGTCGTCGATCACCAAATATTTTCACTTGCTCCTCTTCTTATGGGTATTTCAGTTCATTTCTTTTATGACATTGTAGATTATGTTTCATTTCTTTCAGCAATTTTTATTGCCTCTAATTTGTTCGACTACCTTTTTTACTTTCTACGATTAGTTTTACGATTTGCTTTTATTACCGTGCATGCCTATTTATTAAGCATGCATATTAAAAGTGCATTTCTTATTTGGAGTTTAAGGCACTCAAATTTTGGACTTTAGATACATACATATATGTACATTTCCTACGTAAAATTAGATTTTTAGAGATCATCAGCCTTGGTGCAACGCCGTTGGAATTGTAAGCAAAAGTGATTAAAACTGAAAATCGAAAAGAAGATAAACAGAAAATTCCATCAGTTGCCATCATTGACCCAATTGCATCGTGTTGAAATTACAACATCATAAACTGTAGTGCCCATAACATTTACTTCAGTAAACAAATTTAAATAGCAAATACAAATAAGTACAGGCAGCGTACAAACAATTATCGGCTTGTTTACTATAAATCAAAGGTCGAAGGTATTTAAAATTATAAGTAAATAATATGCAGGTTTGGGTGCAGTTCTAAAATGAAAAAAAAGTAACGAAAATATATAAAATTTATTATATTGGCTAGTCGAAAAAGTCTTTTCGTATTTATAATCAAGCTTCAACTTATTTTTTTTATATTTATACTAATAATTAAATTGCTACCATAATTAATAATTTTTATTGGTTTTGTCATAATTTCTTTTCAATATTCAATTTATTTTTTTTTCCACTAAACCATGTTTAAATCACCGTTGCACCGTCTCTATAAATCATTGCCCTTTAGGCGCTCGCGGTTTCCGTTATTATTAATGTAAACCCATATTTTGCTATTATTTTTGTAATTTCTTTTTATTTTATTCGTAATCGAACATCGTCTGTAGTCGTATGTTAAAGTTCACGTGCAATGCTGCTAGCAAATTGGAATATTTAAGTAGCCACAAAAATGCTGATTTTCCGCTTTGATACGGACACAATAAATAGTGGTAATACTATGGGCAAAAATTAGTAAGACTTTGTTCATAATTTTAAAATTCTTAATTTATTCTTAAAAATCTATGTCGTACCACTCAAAGTAGTCTCCTTTGGCCTCAATATAATTGTGCCACCGTTTTTTCCACTTCTCGAAGCAGTTCTTAAATTAAATTTCCGGAATTCATGTCTTCAATTGACTCAAAATGGTGTACCCAAAGCGATCGTTTGAGTTTGCTAAGAAGCCAGAAGTCACGCGAAGCTAAATCACTCGAATACGATGGCCACGGCACGATATTGGTTGAAAATTTGGCGAAAAAATCAGGAGGGATCGATGCAGTATACAACGGTGGTGCAAAAACAAAGATTTGTTGGCCCATAATTCCGACCTTTGTTTACGAATAACTGCGCACAAACGATGCATAACACACAAATAGTATTCATTGTTAACAGTTCGCCCAGTCAAAATAAATTCGGAGTGCACCCCGCTTCGATAATCGAAGACCACTGTCAGTATAACCTTGATTTTTAACCTGTTGTGACGTGGTTTTTCGGTTTTGGTTCAACTTTGCCACGATATTTGACCGACTGATCGTCTATTCCGGGTCGTAAGCATAGATCCAAGACTCATTGCGAGTAATAATACGTTTCATGACATTCTGGTAGTCTGAAAGCTTTGTTTCACACACGTTAGCGCGACGGTGTTTCATTGAGTGTTTTTGGAACCACTCGTACTTTCACTATTCTTAGGACGAAATTATCTCTCAAATTGATTTTCACTGATCCTTTCAATATTCCAAAGATGCCAATAAGATCTTTGACTGTTAATCGTCGATTCTCAAGCACCAATTCCTTTATTTTATTGAGGTGTTGATATTGTGTCCGCTCTCTTATAGGATTTGGTTCTTAGCCTGCCTTTTGTAACCAGCTTATTGGTATTATGGATTGAGGTTAAGTGTAGGGTAGGATGTGTAGTCTTCTTTCGGGAGCGGCCAGTCAACACTAGTCTCAGGCTGCCAAACCAACGGAGCGACTTTCAAAAGGTGGCTGCCATCAAGATAGCTTGCTAGGAAAGATACGCTATGTCATCCAATTGGAAGCCAATCCGCTTTTCGATGTCCTCTCGCGTTTTTGCACTGCAGTGAATGAGGTCGGCGAGCGATAGTCAACAACCAGAACTTTTGTAACTGCGAGATCCTTCTGACCTAAAATAAAGCGTCAGAGGCCCTCTGAACTGCTTGCACTTAGCATAGTGAATCTCGCTGTAATTCTAGGTATTCTGATTAATAAGTAAGCACTCAATCAAAACATCAAAACAACCGTCGTCTCTTTTACAAAGTGAAGATTTCTTCCGGCGTTGAGGCTCTAAACACTTGGTCCCAGGGAGTTACAAGTGTCTAAAGAGTTCAAATTCCTAGGTCCCACATTAGACACAACTTTACGGTGGAATAGGCACGTGGAATAAGCACTGTCCAGAGCCACCAAGGCACTCATGATATGCAGACGCCTTGTCGGCAGGTCCTGGGGCTACAAGCCAGTTATCATCAGGTGACTGTATAATATGATTCGAAGGGCTATTCCACCTATGAAGCAGTTTTTGTGCATCGAAAACAACGCAGTCTTCGGTAGGCCTTCAACTATCGAAGCCGCAAAGAATCCCAGTGTCTGTGCTTCAGAGGGAATGTCTCTTGCGCAAACTGCCGGATTTGCGACATGGAACAGGAAACTCTCAAGCAGGCTCAAGGCCTTAGGATCAATCTATGTGGACAGGGATGACATCATCACAGTCGCGCCCAGCAAGCTCCTGGAATTATTCAGAGTGTTGGCGCTTTATTTACATATATGGAGGAAAGCTAAATGGCATCATCTTGTCACGTTTTCCTCCATTGCAAGGCTTTTACCAGACTTTGATTGAAATATCTCGGTAGGCACAGCTTTGGAGAACCTACCGAAGTGGCTGAGACCGATATTGACCGCCTTAATTTTTGCTGCGCCCCGTACGTTTCATCGATCTATGAGGTGATATACTTAAAGGAGTTTTTAGGTAACACATAGAGGAAACATCTGGCCAAATGTGATGCATCGATTTTTGGACCAATCCCACTATCTAACCTACCTAACTTATGGTCACCGAGAGAAAAGGTTGGGACTTTAATTAATGATTTGGTATTTTCACAGAAATTTCCTTATTTTCAAGCTCATTTTAAATAAATATATTTGCATCTACTAGTAAGTCATTCACAATATCAGCGGCACACCTCCTCCACAGAAAATGCGCTGCACCGAAATGAAAGGCGGAAAGTTTACAAGATATATTTACCATAGAAGAATAATTATGTTTACCACAAAATCGATAGGAGATTTGTAAAATTTGTTTATATGTGAGCGCTTTCAGCTTGAAATTTGGTTGGCACAACGCCGTCAGCTGCCAATCCCAGCAGCTATTTATTCACTTCATCACCCACTACACATACACATATACCGATAACGGCGATATAAATTTTCAATTGCATTTCTTCACGTTTTTTACTTGTTTTGGACTTTTTTCTTATGTGTGCATCTTATGTGTGCATCTTTGTTACCTGCGGCGGTACAGCTTTTGGTGCGCTTGCTCCATAGCTGCCTTAATATACATATGTATACATACATATATGCAGAAACTGGTGGCACCTTTCGTCCGCTTCATCGCTATCACTGCTGAGTAGTATTTACATTTCTATTTCCATTTTCATTTCCTACAGCTTGCTATTGTCTTCTGCCGTTTTACGGTAATTTATTTCTGGTGTTTTTATTCCTTCTAATGTCCCGCAGCCAAAGTGCGAACTGCTCACCTACAACACCTTGTTGTTGCCCATTTTTAGCGATTTTTTCACCTATTCGCCGGCTGTAAATGGAATTCTTCTGAATTTCTGTCGGCTGTATTTCAATTTCTTTTATTTTGTTGTTTGTGTTTTGGTTAGCTGTGCATAGAATTCCGGTTGCATCTTGAACATAATATAAGAATAAAAATCCCACGGCGTGAATGTGGTGTTCATGTTCTTTTTCAGTTTCCCTGCTGACCTATAAACGGTTGCTTTTAGCCGCAAGTGATAGCCAGGTTGAACTCTTCTGATGTTGGGTTGATTATTTTATATAAATAAATATTGCGCTCTGGAATTTTCTTGTTTACTTTTTTGTAAAAAAAGTTATTGAACTTTAAATTTTTAGTCATAATATAGAGACTTTTTGAGAAAAATTGCTAGTTTCTTTCTCAGACTAACAGTTAACAAACTTTTATTATTATTTGACACTTTGCTAAATAGATTTAAGAGACACAGACCTCCCATTGCTCTAAACCGTTGGCATTCTAGTCGCATTGGCAAGCAGAACGGAACATTTGGACTTAAGAAGACTAATACAGCTTCGTTTCTAAACACTAATATCGATCAACTTTTTCGCGAATGCCACTTGAATATAATAACAAGATAATCAATTACAATACTGGAGAGTTTTCTAATAGCTATACCGCAGGGGTTTTCTAGTTAGGGTGAATGACATTATCACCCACTCCGATTGCAGAACGAAGATACTGAGGTTGAGCGCCTTGACTTTAGTGTAGTAGCTGCGCTACCATTACTAGCGAGAAATCGCTGAAAGTTATAAAAGGGATGAGCTTACTAGGAAAGGTTCCCTTATCCGCTCACCAGCTTACAACAGCGTTCTTCCTTTTCGCGCCCATTGAAGAAACCAAGTGTAGTCAGGTCTTTCTTCACTGGTTCTTTCCAACGAAGTCGCGGTCTTCCTCTTCTTCTGCTTCCCCTGGCGGGTACTGCGTCGAATACTCTCAGAGCTGGATTGTTTTCATCCATTCGGACGACATGACCTGGCCAGCGTAGCCGCTGTCTCTCAATTCACTGAACTATGTCGCCGTATATCTTGCACATGTCATTGTTCCATCGACTACGGTATTCACCGTTGCTAATGCGCAAATGATCATAAACCTTCCGCAGAACATTTCTCCCGAAAATTCGTACCGGCGACTCATCAAATGTTGTCATCGTCTATGCCTCTGCACCATATAACAGGATGGGAATGATGAGTGAGTTGCGAGGAAGGCAGTCTGTTCTACACTTCGACACGGCAAACCTCATTGTACCAGCTGTTGTTTTGCATTTTCCGAAAACCATTGGTTTCGTTTGCAACTGTAGTGCTCTCAGAGAGCAGGAGTGCAAGTCGAGTAGAAAATCAATTTCTAACATGAGTAATAACAAAAAAAAAATTAATAAGTAATAACAGTAATATGAAGTGGTTAGATGGGTTTACGGTTTTATTATCTTGCTAAATTCTACAATACCTGTAGAATATTGTTCTAAATTTTCAAGTTGATCTGATTAATAGTTTCGGAGATACAGCCTTAAGAACTTGTGCGTTCGAGGCTAGCTAGCTTCTCGAAACTGTGTTTTTGGAGTCGGTAGGCAAGATTTTTCGAGAACTACTTATCCGATCTTCATGAAATTTTACACTAGTCTTTGAGATACAATTCTTAAAGACTTGGACGAAATATTTTTTTTGCTTACAACTATTTGAAAATAAAAATGTCACGAAATTTTCACTAAAATTTTAATTTTTGTGTAAAAATGTCTGCCAAAAGTCTAACTTTCAGTTTTTTTTTCTTTCCTTCGTCCAAGTTCAAAGCTAAGATTTTAGCTAAAACACGTATTTTTTCACTTAAGGTGATCTTATAAGAAGTTATACTTTCAAAGCGTATGCATTTCGTCGCAATGACCGTGCTTAAAGTATTTTTTTCCAAAAATTTCAGAATTTGTTTTTTTTTTTATAGTGTATGTTTGTAATAATAATATATTTAATTTCTTATATGAGAAAAAATTGTTAAAATAAGACTGTTTTTTACCCGAGGAAAATCATGTAACCTCTTAATGATAATAATGAAGATTATAATAATGCATTACATAAATGTAATTAAATGGCAATCCAAAATCATTGGCGATGGATACGAATTTTTACGCATCAATTTTGCTTTTGCAATGAACAAATTCTATTTTCAACAAGCTACAACATTTTCCTTAACGAAAACTACTACTTGCATTTCTTCACTAACAATTTGCCTACTCAATAATAGTGCATGCTCTGATTTGCATAAATATACCTATACGTACATCTACATACATATGTATGTATGTTGGTATGTATGTAAGCATTCGCGAATATGATAATTGCCTTTTGTTATGCTGCACAACAATTACGATTGAAGACGCACGAGGTCGCACTTGTTACTTTTCGTGAGGATGAGCGAACAACAGAAGGAGAGCGATCAGTTCGTGCACAAATTTGTCGTGATGTGTGGCGTTTTGCGAAGTTTAGTGAAATATAGTAAAAATATATTAAATTGTGCTAAAGTATTGTTAAATTTATTATATGGAAATAATGTAAATAATATTTGCTTAAAATTTAAAGTGAAAAGTGTGGAAGTGCCAGTAAATGAAAGCTATGTAAATGTCTAAGGAAAAGTGAATTTCTGCAAAAGTGCATGTGTATTCAAAGCGATGATATCGATCATGTTTGTGCAAGTTTATTTCAGTACGGTTCGTGCCTGTTATAAGTACATACTTATGTTGTTATCAACGAGTGTTGTGTATGTTAAAGTGCTATAAATCGCCAATGAAATAAAAAGAAAAGCTCGTGGTTTTAATAAGTGTGTGAAAATGTTTGGTAAAATTTAATTTGTGTGTAGATGCGTATATGTAAGTATATTCACTGGTGATAAAAAATTTGCTTGTGGTTTTAAGTGTGTGAAAATGTAATTTGCATAAAAGTGTAATTTAGGCCAAAAAATATAAATGTGTTGATTACATACATATGTAGTAAAGGTGAAATTTAAAAATTATTATAATTGGAGTAAATAATTATTTGGATATGGTAATTATTATTTGAAATTTATTATATACATACATACGTTTTTAGCTATCTTTGTTCATGTACATATACATGTATTGGGTCTATAAATATGGACATTTTTATGTACGTACATATGTAAGTATGTATCTACATTTACATATATTATTGCGGTTTGCTAAGATATGGCGTAACTTCAGTGCGCATAAGTATGTCAGTTATTTGAAAAAAGTCCTTCTTCTTTTCTTTAATATTAACTTATTGAACGAAAGTGCCACAAGCGGTTTCTACGATTTAAATGTGGTTATCTTGGCTTATAAGAAGAAGACCATCCTGAGCGGTCAAAACAATTTGAAGATGAAGAACTGGAACCATTACTCGATGCAGATTGCTGCCAACCACATGAATAACTTGCAGAATCTTTGGAGTCATTTCAAATTTCAGCTGGATACATTCAAAAATTAAGAGATTCGTTAGGTTAGGTCAGGTTAAAAGGTCAATCCAAGTAGAATATCACTTCTTCTTTGCCTACCCTAGCGTTAAAGTCGCCAATCACAACTTTGAGATCGTGGTGGGGGTAACTCTGATTGGTGCGCTCCAAGCGCTCATCCTTGGTCACATCGTCTTTCTATTCCGTAAAGGCGTGGAAGCCGGTAGGTTGAAGTACTTCGCTTTGATGCAAATTGTGGCTAGACGTTCATTCGCCAGGATGAATGCCAAAACTCGGACACGGAGTCACTCTCTCACCACGAATTCCTCACCGAATTTGTGCTCCTTTATATGGCCACTGTAGTAAATGCCTCAAGGACTTACTCGTCCTTGTCCCGTCCATTGCACTTCTTGGACGACGGTAATGTCAAGCTTTTCTCTTACAGGACATTACCCAGTTGGGCAGGGTACCTTCCCAATCTTAACACGTTAGCAGTAGTCGTCAACAAAATGTGGGTTTCTCATCCGAGGCTCTTTTGAACTTTTGATTGAGTTTGTTTTTTTTTACGTGGCGGTTCCAAAACCCAGCGCACCCTTCAGACCTTCAGATAATTGGAAAAGTAAATTCGGCGCAATATAGAGCATGTGCGAAGGATGTTGATATGATGGTACATTAGCTTTGCGAGTACCCATCCTTCAGCTGGCTGACACTGGATATCTTCCACTGCTTCCGAGACCTTGTGCAGCAAGGTTTAATTGGTTACCACTCGAGAGTACAATGTGCCTAAGTGCGGCCGCCTGCTGTCTGCTGCCTCTCTTTTCAACCAAAGCTATAAGAGGTCCTCAATTAAATATCTAGATGATCGCTGTTGTTCAACTTTTGTTGTGCTCTCAGAAAGGAGGATCAAGAATATAATCTTCTGCCCGGTTACTAGGTCCTCAAATCCAGCACAGGATTGGAATATTGAGAGCGTGCTTTCTATGTATCACATCGTAATTTTCGATCTGGATCCAGTGAAGGCGTTGTTTCATAAATCGGTGCTATCAACCAAGTGATCCTATATAAATAGAATCCTGAGTTTCAGTAAAATTAACTGACGCCTTTGTAATATTTAATTCGGCATGTTCTATTATTATGACAGATCAATTGATTATTTCTTAAAAAATGATTTGTTACCTAAGTGCCGTTTTCTTAATGGCTGGTTAAAAGTCATCTTTCAGCTAAGTTCTGGTTAAAAAAAAGGTTCTACCAAAGGAAGGAGTCTTGAAGTGAATTGACAAATGGCTGCTAACCAGACATTACGAAAACGATTCTAAGAATGTGAACCAACCTCTACCATTAAGGATGCTGACATTCATGGGCACACTCTCTTTCTCTATGTCTCTTATCAGTCAGTAAGGTCCACTTACAAGAAAGTCTTCTCGATTTTACTAGCTGGTTAGCTAAGGCTTCCAATCTCTTATGAGTCGCTATTTAAACAGTTGCCTTCTTCGTCACTTAAAGCTTGCATTTCTACACTTAAATTCCTACTCCTTTACACGCACTGCTACAAGAAACTATAGAGACTTGCATGCAACATGCAACGCTTGAACTCAATACTAATTGAGGGTGCGTTGCACGATGGACGAATTAAGTAACCTGCATGCAACATATGAAGAGTTAAGTTCACTACCTGCCACAAGCGCTGCAAATGTCAGTTAATAAAAGTTGAAAAGCGCAGAAATGCGTTCCATTGGTGCCCTGCCCTAAACAAGGTGCAGGCTGTAATACAGGGTCAGACTAAAAAAGGTGACGCGCATAAAACACCAGCAACGGCAGCGGCAGCGGATATAAATGCAACACTAATGAGCATGAAATGCAACTACACGGAAGTGCAGTGAGGACTCCACCCCCAACACACTTACGTAAATAACTTTCATTGCAATGCTCGTAAACTGCCCTTCCTTGAGCGCGATGGCCCGCGCCGTTAACCGGCAGCACTCGGCTCGTGCAAAATAACAGTAAACAGTTGAAATTAAAACAAAGCAGATGAATGCACACATGTTGTTTTTTGTTGTTGCAATGTGTTGTTGTTTTTTTTTTTTTGTTTTTGTACTTTGCCTCCTATTGCCATTATATACATACATATATTTACATATGTGTCGTCTGTTTTCAGGTCCATTTCAGTCGCGCCACGCCAGCTGGTCAAGTGCTTTTTTCGCGACTGTTTTATTTCAATTTCCATTTCAAGAGATGAGTTGTTGCTGCTGCAACAAGGAGCAAACAACATATAAAATTGCAATAAAGATTGCCACCCTTCGCACTTTAGACACACATATTTCGTGTTGCATTAGGCGCATCTGCTAATGTGGGGGCGAGTGCATGTGTATAGGTGTGTGTGTTTGTTGTTCTTGCCACAAACAGCACACTTTTACTTGCGCACCGTCTGCCTGCTGGCAATTTCTGTCTGCTAGTGGCATTATTAAAACCCCTTCCGTTTCATTTACAACCAACCAAATCCACACATACATATATTTGTCTGGACAACTGGCCTTCGACCGTACTCCCAACCCCACAACCCATACTCTGCTCTCTGTGCACTTTCCAACTTAAAATATGGTTCATTGTCATATTAAGTGCTGCACTTTTTCGCTCCCAACTTGTGCGGAAATGCCTGCCTCTGTTGCTTGTTCGCAAGTCCTTGCGCTGCGCGGGGGTCTCGTGTTGCCTTCTCGTATGTCCAGTGTGGCTTTGTTATGAAACAGATGAACATATTTAATGCCGCTTGGCTGCGTGTGTTGAGTAGGTTTTATTATTGCATTTTATTCATCATATGACGATTATATTAAGCGCTTACCAACAGACGTGTCCACTAGACGGAAAGTGAGCGTCGGTTATTAAATCCTCACAACAAGCTGGGGGAAGGTGCATCTGTATTTATAGCTGTGGGTTTTACGACCAATGTTTTGACCATAAAAAGTTATGAAAATAGTTTTATGACAATTGACTTTTTGTATTTTCTTTCTTAACATCTGTACTTTGTTTAGTATATATAATTGGATGTTTTAAGTTTTTAGAAAAAAATATTTCATTAATACTGCTCACATACTGGCCGATCAAAAGTCAACCGGAAGATCAAAAATTTTTATAGATATTGGGTCTCACAGAAGCTTTGACTAAATTCATCTTTATTTGACAATTTGTTATAGAGAAAAGATTCTGTCTGAATCTCCATACTAAATCTCATCCAAATGAGCTTTATGTTCGAGAAAAGTTAGCCTTTGACAGTGAATTTTATATAATCGGTACCTGAGGCCTGCAAAGCTATGCTCCGACGTTTTTAGGCGTGAGACATATCTTAATGGTAGGTACTAAATTTATTTGAAAAACATCATTGTGGTGTATTCAGTATAATTCTAACTGACTTTGAAGTTAACATTTCGGATATAACGCAAGGTTAGTTGAAAAATTACCTAAAATTGCTTACTAATTACGAGCGTGTTTAATGTTTGCTTGTACTATGTCCTCTCTAGCTCTGTTTGTCGAAAATGATGGTAAGCAATGCCTACATTTGGGCGCCACTTATAATAAGTTAGTGAAGTCAAGCACCACCAGTAATGAGTGTAATTACATTCCGTAGTTAATTTTTCTTTTCTATACATTAAATTTATTGTTGATTGCAAGCTGATTCTGGGATTCTGGGATACCTTACTGTCCGTCACCTTACTGTCTGTGCGCTCACAAAATCCGCGGAATCGGACTGTGAATATAATTTCTCAGTTGGTTGAAAGAAGAACATAAGGACGGCAGACAGCTACTCAACTGCCCAATGTCTTTTAAGTTAAGTCACTGGAAGCCATGAAATATATTCCGTCTGATCTGACTGAAGGCTAAGCATTCCATAGATAATGTTTCAGCGTCTCATCATTCTCCACGCATGCTCTGCCCTCCGTTGTTTCAAATTCTCTAAAGGTGGGTTCTTAAGGATAGGTGCCTTGTGTTGACCTCTATAATATTATAAGATGCGCTTTTGAAGCTTTTCTGTCTGTCCACCATTAGTACGACTCCAAAGTGACTATGTGGTAAGCTTAATGTTGCTATTTTTCCAAGACCTCACGTATTCCTTAAGTGTCAATTGTTTAAAGAAACCCTTGAAGGAGCTGTATGGACAGCCTAGAGAAATTGTGTTCCCAGCTGCACCCGCCCTCCGTGGCCAACTCGTCTGATTTTTCATTTCCTTCTGCTACCATAAGACTGGGTTCATTAGTGATATTAACCGAGTTTCCTACTGACAGTCTAGTGATACTTAGAATTGACGCTACAGATAGTCTTTACTTTAGCTTGACTATCCACGACAAAGTTTATGGACTTGCTGGTTAGAGTAGAAGCTTCTTCTTCTTTATTGGCGTAGACATCGCTTATGTGGTTATAGTCGAGTTTACAACAGCGCGCCCACCGTTCCTTCTTTTCGCTGTTTATTGCCAATTGGAGACTCCAAGTGGAAGCATTTCCTTCTTCACCAGGTCTTTCCAACGGAATGGAGATCTTGCTGTTCCTCTGCTTCCACCGGCGGGTACTTCGTCAAAAATTCTCAGAATTTGAGTGTTTTCATCCATTCGGACGACATGATCTAGCCAGCTTATCCGTTGACTCTGAATTCGCTGAACTATGTCAATTCCGTCGTATAACTCGTACAGCTCATCATTCCATCGGCTACGGTATTCGCCGTTGCCAATGCGCAAAGAAGCATAAATCTTCCCCAGAACTTCTTTCTCAAAAACTCGTAACACCGACTCATTAGATGTTGTCTCCGTCCATGCCTCTGCACCATATAGCAGGACGGGATGATAAGAGACTTGTAGCGTTTGGCCTTGATTCGTCGAGAGATTATTTTATTTCTCAATTGCCTATTTAGTCCGAAGTAGCATCTGTTTGCATTTTTACTCGCGTTGGATTTCGAGGCTGACGTTGTTGGTGTCAATGTTGGTTCCAAGATAGACGAAATTGTCTACGACTTCGTAGTTATGACTGTCAACAGTGATGTGGGAGCCAAGTTGCGAGTGCGACGACTGTTTGTTTGATGACTTGAGTATTGGCCTCGTTCACTACTAGACCCGTTTGCTTCGCTTCTTTGTCCAACCTGGAGAAAGAACTAACGGCGCGGTTTTAGCGATAGAAGCCAGCTTCGATAATATAATTAAAAGTCGATATTATGCTAAAATAAAATTAATTTATTTTTCAATCAATTAAGTTGGTGGACCGGAGTTTATTTGAAATTTCCACTTCCAGTTTAGTTCTTGTTGGTGCCTTTTTGTTCCTTTTGTTACCACTTCCCACTTCCCTTTTGTGATTTTGTTTTGTATCCACTGCAATGTGGACTTTCTAATTGTTTCCTGGAGTAGCTTTGGCATTGCAACTACTCGCATTCCTGCGTTAAGTACATAATTCCATGAATTCAGTTGAAGAAGTTATGACTTCAAGTGGAGAGAGGCACTTAAAATAGTTGGCAAGCAAGTGGAAAGTTGGTGGAAGTGAGAATGAGGAGAGTGAATTGAAACAAGTACAATAACTGAAACCATGAAGGTATTTAACGAACTTTAAGAATTTAAATTGTTTTAAATTTTATTTAATATCAACTCCTGCCATCAATGCCAAAGAGGACTAAACTCCTCAGCATTGTTTTATAATGTCTGGAAACTCAAATGCTTACAAAATATATGGTCACTAAGCAGCACCGAGCTTTGAATAGCCATAAGCCCAGCAAGTATTTCGATACAAGTTTGCATAAGTGCAAAAAATTGCTTAGCGGTCATCATAAAATGCCATGGAAAAGCAAAAAGTTGCCAACAAAGTCGTAAAAATATTCTAAAAATGGCATTATATGTTGTTTTTGTTGGTTGAATGCAAACTTAAAATAAAATACCAACTAATGGTGGTCATAAAATGTTGCTCCTTTCGTTGCAACATGTTTATGCATTCGTTGCCACAAATGCAACTTACTTGCATACCTTTTCGTATTATTCTGTTTGGTTTTCTCGCATTTCTTTGCGAATATTCTGTGAAAAGGAATACATAGGCAAAATAGCACATTACTTTGGGTCAATGCAGGACACCACATTTGCAGTGTACATTCGCTTTGTGGTCAAGTTGTCAAACCTAACCTTTCACAATTCACTTTTTTAAGTTTTTGAAATAAGAAATTTAAAGCAAATTATAATCCCGGCCTCCTTTTAAGAACACCGCGCAAACGATGCATAATACTCAAAAAGTATTTCATGTTGACAGTTTGGACGGTCGGAAGAAATTCGGAATGCACCACATATCGATAACCGAAGAAAACTGCCGACATAACCTTAATGTTTGACCTGTTTTGACGTGGTTTTTTCGGCTTCGGTTCACCTTTGTCATGATATTCGTCCGATTGATCGTTTCTGGGTCTTAAGCATAAATCCAAGACTCATCGTCAGTAATAATACGTTTAATGACATCCTGGCAGTCGGAAAGCTTTGTTTGACAGACGTTAACGCGACGGTGTTTTTCCAAAAAAATGTAGTTATCTTGGTGGCAATTGTGATTTCACTTTTCTTAGACCCAAATGAGTTTTCAAGTGGTTTTCACTGATCTTTTCGATATTCCAACGATGCCAGTAAGATATCTGACTGTTGATTGTCGATTCCCAGGCACCAATTTCTTTATTTTATTGACGTGACTATCTGTTGATGTTGATGAACGTCCTGGACGTGGTTCGTCGTCAAGGCGTGCTCGACTCTCTTTGAATAATTTGTACCAATCCAAAACACTTGGTCGCGACAAACAATTGTCACCGAAGGCTTTTTCTAACATTCTGAACGTTTCGTGCAAATTTAGGTCATATAAATAACCGTTAGTTGAAAAAAACTATTATACTCGTAATCTGCCTCTTGATCTCAGGAATTTTCGTACAACCCATACAACAAATACTTAAATGTAGTATACCCCAGTGGTAAGGTCAATAAAATTCGTGAAAAATTAAGTAGTTAAGTTGTGCTTGGCATTGAGATAAAACTATGTAAATATAAATGCATTAAATACATACATACATATATGTATATGTGAAAATACAACCTAACTGTCAGCAGCCAACTCTATTCCATAATTTTCTTGTTTTTGGCGAAACTATTCTTAACATGTGACACAACTTCGCTCAAATCTAAATAAAAACATAAATATTAACAATTCCTTTTCAGACTTGCTTCATATGCAAATCATATTACTTACTATTTTGCAGCAATGTATGGGACTTACATACATATTTATATTAACAAAAAAGTCGAATATAAGTAGTATTGTATACTTTTGTCTACATCAAAAACATTCGGGAACTTGCTCCTGGACGTGGTCAACTATGATTTGATTGTGCTTGCAAAAGAAAAGCATATACTTGTATAACATTAGGGTGGTCTCTTAATTTTTAAATAAATATTTTATTAGAGATTTTCTAAGTTCAAAGTTTCAGTCAGAATGAGATAAAGAATCTCCTGTGCCTGCAGTCACGAATGTAGGAGAGTTTTCCATATTACAAATGAACAGGTTTTCGCTAACAATGAAATCAAAGAGTGACTCATCTCTGTTATTAATGTCCGAGCTGCCCCAAATTGAATGCCGCGAGTTGGCTTCGGAACCAATGATAACGCCGGTGCTCATCACGCACCTTTTCAGGGTGAGAGCTGTTCGAGGGTGAGAGCGGGGTCGTCAATTGTCGAACCGCCCCCGAAACTCGCTACGTCAGAAAGACTGGAGTTGTTCTGTATGGTCGTTTTACCATCTCCATCTGTCATATCCACCACTTCTGAGCTGTGTAAACAAAATATTATCATCCATCAGGAGTATTCTGAGGAAAGGACCGACGTACTCCACATTTAGCAGAATCACCGCTTGTCGATATGGTTCCCCGGTTCTTTTCAGCGTTATTACCCTTCAGTCATGGGTGGGTAGTGAGGGGTTACCGGAGTTCCTCAATCCTCCTCGCTGAGAAAGGCTCAGCTGGAAACCAGACGCGAGCCCTAGAGTGAAGTGGAAGGTCCGCTTTGTCCAGAGCCTTCAATCTGGTTCCCTTCTATAGCTAAGCTAAGGGCTATATTTGTACTGAATCGAGGATTAGATGAAAGTATCTTCAGGTGATGGATTATAAGTTGCAAGATATATAAAAAATCGTAAGAGAAATGTTCGACGAAAGTTGGTTCAGTATATGAAAATTCTTTTCATGCAGTAATAGAGTTATGAAGGAGTTGACCAATTTTTAGTGCCATACACTGAGGGTAACATAAACCTAATTACACTACATCAATAATTGTCCGGAATGTCAAAAATAGTAAATTCTATAGTTTGCACTTTTTCACATCTCTTCATCGAGCCTGTGAGGCAAAGCATTAATTTTTTTCATAAATTTTATAATTTACGTACAAATACATATACATACATACATACATACTTATGTACTAGTTCTTTTACTTTTCGGATCTTCAAGTTTTATTGAGTGCTTATCTTTTCCTCATATGCCGCTTGCATAGTAAAAGTTTTAAGAATTTTTTCCGGACATGGTAATTATCAATAAATTTCACTAAACTTTCTAAAAATCAACCCAAATTTAATAAACTGCATAAATGTCAACCACTAGGCATCTAATCACGCAACCCTTTACTCTCAGCTAAGTCTTAGCGTACGCATTTGACTCCCTGTCCGTGCGCTAGATAACTGCAAAGCTGTTAATTCACGGGCAAACTGTCTGTCTCGGCGTTTTATTGAATCTCACGTAGTTTACACAGTTGTTGTTTGCATAGTTTTTCACTCGCCCATACAATCATGTACTCATATACACACATATACATATGTACAGTTTGATTTCGCCTCCAGCTATTCACCCCCAAACGCCAAAGTCGAATCACCTCACAGTGATATGACACGGCGCTGCATTGAGAATTGATGTGTTGATAGAAAATGTCATTGATGACATGACAAATGTCTCCGCAATAGATTTGCTGTTTTATGACTTGTTTACACATGGATTTACTCGCCCTCGTACACCGCCATGCACTCATGCGTTAATCTAACTTCATATTCTCACTACTTTCACAGCTGCATAACAGTTATTTGTTCTATTATAGAAAGGGTGAAAGGTATGAGAATGGCGCTTAGGTGACCTAGTGGGAAATTGAGTTGGTTAAAAGTTGTTTTACAAATTTATAGTGTGGGTATCCCGAAAACTTAGACCAAAGCAGTTAAGTCACATAACCTGCTCGAATAAAAGTCGATCACTTAATGTTCGTTCCAGTAAAGTGACGCCAAAAACCTACGAAGACTTTGAATTGGAGACGTTGTTCGATGATAATCCGTGTCAAATGCAAGAAAAGCTTGCTTCAGCGCTGGGTGTCACTATTCAACACTATTCACAGTGACTGCATGCGCTGGCAATGATTCAGAAATAAGGAACTTGGGTTTCTTATGACCTCAATACCAGAAAACGCACAGAAAAGTGATTCTGCTGCATAACAACATTCGATCTCACGTTGTCAAACCCGTTAAAACCTACCAGCAGACGCTTAAATGGAAGGTTTTACCCCACCCGCTATATTCCCCAGATAGTGCACCGTCCGATTATTATTTGTGCCGTTCGATCGCTTATGGTCTGGCTCAGAAGCAGTTCCACTCATAAGACAACATCGAAAAATGGCTTGACTCTTGGAAAACATCATATGATGAACAGTTTTCCTGTAATGGTATTCGAACTTTGTCAGAAAGATGGGGAAAAAGTTGTGACTAGTGATGGGCTATACTTCGAATAACTCATTGTTCTTTAAAAATGCAGTGAGAACTTAATTGCTCCTCTAATAATGAGCATAAGTCTCACAAACATCTGTTTATTTTGACAGCTGACGTGACAACTACAGATATTTTCCTACTGGGTATGCGACTGTAGTAGTTTACTGTTAGAAGCTGCATTTCGTTTGTTAACATACCCTACCAATTTAGTGTGTATGTATGCGTGTGTGTGTGGCTCAAATCCATCGATCAAATGACATTTTAATCGATTGCACTCGTTTTGAATTTATGAATTTGTTTTGAGCTTTGTTGACTTTGAATGGGGTTGGAGAGTGTGCTAGATATGGCACTGGAAATCTTTAATCTTCGAGTATTTTATATATATTTATGGTAGAAAAATATGGTCATCGTTTGTGCGGGACACGCGGCAGTAAATTATTAATAAATATATTTGCAGTGGCATTAATTATAACGCAATGGCATTTGCTTAGTAAATATATTTATAAAATGAAGAAAATATTTAAATTTATGCCAGAAAGTTATATGTACATATACTCGAATATTATTGAAGTTGTTATTTTGAGTGATTTGCAGTCTAAAAGCAATATCCTTTGAAAAGTTTTTGTCAAAATTGTTCAACGGCGCCATTTTCATACTTATGTATATATATATATTTTATGTGCTCGTAGCGCCGTAAATTAGAATATGTTGATATGCAAATAACTTTTTCAAAAGTCATAAAATTTTCCAACGTGGGGGGGTTCTCCTAGTTTAGGCGCAACGGCGTGGGAAAGATTAGACAGGAATTACTGTTAAATGAGCTCGATTGCAGAATAGAACAGAAAACAAATAGTCAGTAACGTAGGAGCATATTTAGAAGCAAAGAATTGATTATGTATTTAAGTTTTAGCAAAATCCAAAATAGAAGAAAAGTTGAATACCCTGACTAGGGTTGGTCTACCTTTAGCTCGAATCTCATTATTCTGTGATCCGGCATTCAAAGTTCTGATGACAACCTCCACTGTGAGATCTGTCCAGCAATTAATTCGTTACTCCGGGTGCTGTCCATCACTTCCCTCCTATTTCTTGTGGCGAATGAGCGTGCACAGCACACATTCTCAATTCTTAGACTTCTACTAATAATATATTCAAAGAGAGACTCACCTCGTGTATTACAGTCTGAGCTTTCCCATTCTGTGTGATGTGCGTTTGCAACGCAACTCTGAATAGGAGACATTATATTTCCCTTGCAATAGTCTACCAGGCCCTCTGGAAGTGCTGACTGCACCTACGTTATTCTTGGCCTGTACAATGACCAGGTCTAGTGTTAGGTACTCTGAAATACCTAAGAATTTAATATTGTTCCTAACTACTGCACAAGTTGTGGGCCTAATGCTAGATAAATCCCAGATTACCTTTTTTCGAGTTCATTTTGAGCCACTGACCTCCCGTTGGTGTACCTTTGGCTCCTGTATCAGCAGAATGCCCATGTTATCTTATGTGAACGGAGAAAATGTGATGACAACGGATGATGACGCCGCCTGATATAGGTTCATCTGGACAGGTAGCATTACGTTGGACGGTAGCATCCCCTTTCATGCCTGACTCTTTACTAAACCATAAAGTATATCTCAGTTCTATGCTAATGCAGCTAATTGAGAAGGTCGCTATGCCATCGAATATTTGCAACTAAGAACACATTCATTAATGTATTGTGACTTTATGAATTTTCAGGACTTGTAAATAATATTATTTAACATGTTTATGTCATTTCTATAAACCCAACAAGTTAATTTTTCTCAATTTATTTTCAGTTTCGCGAAGATCCAGTACTTCACCGTAATTACCAGGTTAGTTCTTAAAATTGTGTATACCTTAATATATTGATTTAAAATTATTTATGAAACTAACGTACCTAAATATATGAACAAACATAGAGATAACATGAAATAAATACTGATCAGAGAAGACTGATAATAATATCTTAATTTCAATAATATTCTCTGCTCTCGATTTTTTAAAGGTGCTAAAAATTAACGTTTTATACCTAGTAAATTTGAAATAAATACGAAAAAGTGAGGCAAGAGGAAATATTGTTTTTAAACCAAGTTAGAAAAAATTTATTGGTATTCCAAATAGTGGATTTCAGCGTTTTTTGGGTTTTGGTCAGGGTAAACTCCTATCAATATAACAATGAAATCGCCTTCCGATTTCTCACCTGTAATGTTTGTGATAAATATCGCATCGTCTTCGAAGATTTTAACGATAACTTCGAGATCAAGGAAAATATTCTTCAGATTTTATTCAAAATTAACTTGGCCATGGTTAACTTAAATATAGAGTGATACTGCTATAAGTAGTATGTACATAAGTGACTAGGAAGACGAAACGAATTGCGTTCCGAGTGACTCTGTCCGTTCATCAGTGCAAGCTACAACTTGAGTAAAAATTGTAATAACTTTATGAAACCCGGCACACGTATTCCTTAACACTTTTTGCAATAGTGGTTTCAAAATCGTTCAAAATACAAATGTATAAAATTTGCTCAGAACAAATGTTTTTGTCATCCCTTCGACAGTTTAAAAATAAATGAAATCGGATTTGGGCCCGCTCAGTTTTCAAACATTGCAAAAATAGCCCAAAATTATTAATAAAACGCAAAATATTTAATTATTCATCAGTATTTATTTTGTCGTCTTGTCGTAATAGACTTATGGCAACGATTTTTCCTGTCCCCGTCCTCCAGTTTTCATAAGAACTTTTTGGAATAGCCTTCAGCTCCTTCAGTGCATGTTGTTTTATCTCTTCGATCGACTGAAAACGGGTTCCACGGAGCGACAATTTCAGTTTGGAGAACAAGAAAAAGTCCAACGGAGCCAAATCTAGTGCACATGTTGGTTGATCGATGGTATTCATTGCGTTTTGGCATTAAATTCGGTCAGAATCAATGCTCGATGCGTTGGTGCATTAACATCGTGTAAAATCCACAATTCAGGCCGTTTTCGACGAATCTTCTCACGCAAACGCCTCAATAATGCCAAATGGAACTCCTTATTGACTATTTATTATGAAACAAATTTATTTTGCACCAAACCACGAATATCGAAAAAACAATGAGCATTTACCCTGATTTTTGAGCGGCTTTGGCGTGGTTTTTTTTAGTGTCGGTTCGTTTTTTTCCCTCCATTTCGATGACTCTTGACTTGTTTGCATGTAAAACACATAAACACATTTCTCATCGGCAGTTATAATGCTATCCATGAATGTGGGATCGGAATTCGCAGGATCCAGCATGTCCAAAGAGAAATGTCTTCTGTACTTTTCTCTGAAAAAAATCAGCTTTATTGGGACGAATGAAGCAAGAACGCGTTTTATACTCAAAACAGCCACCAAAATCTTTTGAACAGACTCGCGGTGAATGTCGAGCTCCTTTGTTATCTCTCTAACACTTTCCTGACAATTTTCAAGTGTCATATCTTTCACTTTTTTAGTATTTTCATCAGTTGAAGAGGAGCGGATAAGGAGGCCTCCAGAATGGAACATTCGCAACGATACCGCATCAAAACTTGGTTAGAAATTCAAAGTTTGAAACAAATTCTTTGTTCCATATTTTTATCCATTATAAAAATTGCAACGTACTACTGAGGTGTACCGACTTATCAGTTGCTGTAAAAAAACTCCTTAGCAAAATACATTTCCGGGTGCTCTTTTCTCACAATGTATATTAGTCAATACCGCAAAATTAAGTATAGTATTATATTGCTTATGGCATATTTGTGATAAAAATAATGTGATTTAGTGCTGAATATGAATTTAATCAGTCTACACACCCGGTTTTTTTAGATAATACAAGTTGAACGCGACACCTTTTAGTACAAATGTTTTCCAACATCTAAAGGTACGAGTATTGCTCCGCCTTTGAGCGTTGCAAATTCTGAGAGTTCGGTTCGGTTAAACCTTAACTTAGCGCTTCCTTATTTGTCTTCCCTAAAATTCTTTTTTAGATATTTGTCAGCCAATGAGCTTACTATTTTCATAAAAAAAAATCAAGTATTGAAGCAAAATTATTATTTTATGTGATTTTGACTCGACCACATGTCGTTATCCCTCATTGATTTTACATTTAAAAGCCTGATATACATTTTTTATATATGTTTTTCGTCATTATATTTGGCAAAATAGGTCAAAAAAGCGAACAAAAGCTTAACAATAATATGCTGTCTATTTTTTCCTCTGATCTTGTCTGCTTCGCTATTCAAAGTCAATAGGCTTCATAATTAATTTTATATGCAGCGCTGCGAACTATGAGCAAATAACAGGTTGGTCTAAAAAAATGTAGGAAAAAACAAAGAAAAGCAACCAATAATAACCCATAATGTCCATTCCAACGCCCAATATCGGTAAGCCCTTAAGGTTCTGCCACTAATTGCTGTGTGTGGAGCGACCTACCCTAAATTTATAGAATTCGTGCGTTGACTACGTGAATCTTTTTTTTGTTGCTAGGAATGTTTTTTCGTCATAAATATGAATGTGTGTTTGTGTTTATTTTGTTTATGGCAAATCCAGTTTTTTGCAAGACTTTTTTTTATATATGGTAGCAGCATATTTGCTTTAAGTAAAAAATTTACTCCTATTGCCTTGCCTCTTGCCACTTTCTGCGCTATTTGCTGACTACAAAAAAATACTATCATATCTACATTGAGGCATATTAATTTTATTGATTTCCCATACACACGCAAAATGGCAATTTCCCGCTTTATTCGCGCCGTTATTTTGAATATCTGGCAGCGTTTGTTTTTGTGTTTTTTTTTTTTTTTTGGTCTAGTTGGTTTTTGGTTGGAGAACGCAAAAAACCTTTGGTATTAATAAATTTTTCAATGACTTAGGCCTTTGTGGTGCATATTGTCCTAACTTGAGCCGGGGTATTTACGTGGTAGCCGCTCTCCACACCTGGAAAACATATTAAATCCGCTGTCAACATACCGGAAGTTATGTGTGCGTTCTGTTATTTGCTTATGCGTTATGTTGCATGTTCAGCGCCAATATTAAATCAAGGCTTTTTTTTGTTAAAGTATTGGCTCAGCATTCGGCTACTGTAGGCGGCTGTTATTATATAATAACGGGTTTAAGCCTTTATGCGTTGAATGCTTCATTGATAAATATTTTTTCTTGCAAGTTTTTTCTCATATTTTAAGGAATTATGAACATTTGTAGCACGTCTTTCACATTTAAGTTTTTTCTGCGCGAACTAAATTTCGTAAATGCCACGAAACTGAATATATTATTATGTACAGAATCCAATTACTCCATAGATTTTTAAAATTTTGTGGCTTCATAGCGATTTATGATTAAACTACTATTTAAATATACAGTTACATATATACAGCGTGTACAACTACATATCTTCGCTTAAGTTAGTTGACATGGTAATTTTTCTCTTGGCGCCCAAATGTAGGCAACACAAAATGTGAGATTGTGTTTTCGCAAGATTTTCTATAAAAATGTCACAAAATCGTTAGTTACTAACAGCCCTAGTGGTTCTTAAGCCATCAAGAGTTGGAAGCAATAGTTTCTTCCACATAAGTTTCTAAGCCAGAACTTAACAATTTGAAAAGGTTGAAGTCTATTCTTAGGGTTAGTTATTTTTTTGATTTCTTGAGTATCAAATCTTGCTTGAAACCCATGCTGGATGTTTACCAAAGAAGTTCTTGCCGAATCTAAAGTAGCAGTATCATATCTAATTTGATTTTGGATGACTATGCTTACGCAGTTATATTCGAGTTTGAAAGCCAACACATGAAGGCGGAAAGCCGAAGGGCTATAAAGTGGTCATTCGTGAATTAACATTAAATTTCTAGTATTAAACAAATCTTAATATAATTTGTTTTTTGGGAACCTATGTTCCGTCTGGGCACTATGTGGAAATGTTTATAAAAATCAAGTCTGAACTCAAAGATTTTTGTTTTTTCTAAGAATAAGTTCGTCCCTGTATTTGTAACAAAAATTGCTAAGAAAATACTGATATTCTTCGCCAGATCTATTTCGATCCAAGGTATCGATTCGTTCAGCTTCTTTTCGCAATGCATCCATACTCGAACAAGTTTCAAATAATACCTTTACTGCTTCCGAAAAATACGTGTATTATGCCATGAACCAGCATTAGATCGAAACCATATTTTGGTTATTCAATTGACTTAGCTAGTTTTAAAAGGTTTTCTGACATGTTGGGCTTACTAGAAACGCTGCATCCGATGTAAATTTGAAGTGATGGATCTTTTTGAAACTTGTTAAGGTTCCAAGTTCAGCATTTCATTTAAATTTTATACTCTATATAAGATATATTAACTTTGCCACGAGCTAAGTCTGTCCATCCGTCTGTCCATCTGTATATATACGAACTAGTACCTCAGTTTTTGAGATAGGTTAGGTTCGGTTAGGTTAATATGGTAGGCCAATAAGCCATGCATAGACCAGTTTTGGTCCTTTGCGATATCAGATGGAGATCAGTTGCTAGGTCCAAGCGGAGCAGTCAACAGACTCAATACATCCTCCGGTGTACTATACCGTAGGGTACCCAGATGCACAAGAGCCCCCATTCCTGCGGGCGTGTGGTACCACCAGACAGTGTCCAGTTTGTATAATGTTCCTGTCGATAGGAATTTTGTGTACTTCCGATCTACCGTTTTGCACTTGACTTTGCAGTTTTGCATCCAGGTAGCTCGTTCCATTGACTTTTGATTTTCTTTGCCATCCTTCTGTCAAGATCGTCGGATGGGCAATGCATTGGTTTCCCAATGTTGATCACGTTTTCGGATGTTAGCCGTACACCATTCTTGGCAATCTCGTCCACTATGTCATTGCCCTGCCCTGGCATCCAGTAGAAATGAAGTTGCATACTTCTAGCAACACTTTCCACTGCTGTCCTGCTTCCTAAGGCACTTCTGGCCGATATGCGATGCGAGATTACTGCTAGGCTGTCTAAATAGATGGAATGGATGGATTCTGGAATTGCCTGCAGCTGCCTTAGAGACCAGCTCCGTAGCTTTCGTAATAGCAAAAAGCTCAGCTTGAAATATACTACAGTGCTTCGGTAACTTAAAAGGTTGTCTTATGTCTAACTCTGAACAGTATATTCGCGCACCAACTCCATCGATCATTTTCGAGCCATCCGTATAGATGGTTTATTACCCAAAAGTAATATCTGAAGATATTGTCTAGATCGGCTCACTATTGCTTATAACTGCCACACGAACTGAACGATCAAAATCAAGGTTGTGTATGGAAGCTTTTGTTTTTGTAAAGGGTGTTATAGCTTCGTTGCAGCCGAAGCTAACATTTTTCCTTGTTTTTTTCTTTATTCTGTTAACCACTCTTTATTCTAAATAAAACTCAATCCCTTCCATAAAGCAACTTTTGTTCTCCTTTAACATATCTCTAACATATATTTCATAGCGTATAGTATTTCAAGTAAATCTCCCTTGAGGCAACTGCCAGCCCCCACGAATATGCTCAAGCAAGTTATGAACTCGGAAGGACAACGGAAATGAACTTGAATGTCTAGTTGTGTCGCAGGTGCTTGCCACCAAGGTATTTCAAACAAAAGCACACCACACAACGCTTATTAAAAGCATCTAGGTGTGGAGTATACAAGAGGTGTGTGCCTCAGCGTGCATGTTGCAACCGCAGCTCCCAGTACTTATGCACCGCTGTGCATGGCTTTGCATAAAATGTGTGGGGAAAATGCAATTTCTTGTTTGAATTTGTCAACGGAGGACATGCAGCTAAGATACAAATGCAACTGCTGTGTTATCCAACAAAACTAACACATTCATACACATACATACATACATACATGCATCTATTATATTGACACTTTGAATGACAGGCTTTTATTAATATACTCTCCTATCACTATGTAGTTTAATACACGAATGTTGGCATACTTGCGGTCGTGGTGTGGTGTCGTCTCTATATTTGCTGTTGTTGTTTTTGTTGTTGGCATTGCCAGACTATTTTAATCACCTTTTGTGCGATTACATCTCTTAAGCTGTCTGTCTGCTGGCTTGCCAACCAGTCGTCCAGCTTTTCGTTGTGTCGCTGCAGCTGAAAGTTTAGTACAACAACAAATAGCTGTGGTTATGTTATGACATATTAATTATGTGCTGCCGATAATTTATGAAATTACAAGTTTGATTTCATTTGAGATAATTTAATTTGCAGGAATTTATAACTGAAGGCTTAGGAAATTGGAGTATTATGTGGCGTGAGAAAATATATACTCCTTTATAATATATTAAAGCTATTTCATAGTTCCTGTGATAATATTTAATAAATAAATGCGAGATTGTTTTAATAGTCGTACTAAAATTCTCACATTTTCGCGAGATATTATACGAAAGCATACGATTGTGATCCAGAAGTAAGGTGGATTTGTTTATAAAATGTAAATTAGTTATTTATTCTTTTAAACGAATTTCATTTCATTCAAAGTAATTACCGGCCGATAAAATGACACTTTTGTCAAGGCTTTTCCAGTCTTCGGGCAGTCAGAATAGTCTCTTTATGGCATAACCAGCAGCACCTTATTCGATTCGGTTCTTATCTGCTCAATGTGGCCCTCGTCGGTAGAGTTTAATTGTCGTCCAGACCGCGGCTCGTCTTTAACCCGTTTTCGGCCTACTTTGAACGCGTTGTACCACTTATAAAGGTTAAACTCGAGTAAGAGATAATGAAACTTGTTCACAAACAGACGCTTGGCAATTTCTATAGATAATCCTACCAACTTGGAGAAACAATTAGGGGACTCACAACTTGTCATAACGCAATCAGAAAATTATAAATTTTTACACTTCTTTAAAAAAATTGTTGTTGGATAACATACAAAAATGACTTTTGACAATTAACGATGGATCCATTTCGAAGTTCCTTACCTTTTTGAAGAAAAAACACAGAAACTTCAAATTTAATGGAGAATGTTATTATCATTTGAAAGAACATTCATTGGCATTTACTTTTTGAGGATTATCTCTTTCAAATGTTGTCGGCGGCTACGTCTCAAATTGTCCATCCGTTGAGTCCAATCGTCCAATCCAAGTCGTTCGATCATTTCTACTGTGATATCACACGATCTTCATGGCTAATCGACCGGCCCAAAACGTGAAATTATCTGCTTTCTGAAGTGTTGTCTCAATAAATCCATTGATTGGTGTGATATGTGGAAAGTGGCGACGTCTTGTTGAAACCAAATGTCGCTCAGATCACGAGCTTTAATTTCAGGCAGTAAATAGTCGGCTATCGTAGCGCGATAACGGTCGCCATTGACGGCCACGTTTTCACCGGTATCATTTTTGAAGATATATGAACCGATTATTCCACCGGCTCACAAACCACAACAAACCGTTGTTTTTTTTGGATAAAATGGCAGGTCTTGAATTTATGCAGTTTGCTCTTGGTCTCAAAGTCGACAATTTTGCTTGTTAACATACCCTTTGTGGACGTCATCGCCGATCATAATTCGGCTCGAAAAGGTCCGATTTTATTTTAACTTTTGAAAAGCACATAGAGCGAAGCGATGTCACTTGGGAAGTTCAAGCGTATTTAGTTATTGCCCAAGATGTATTTTGAACGCTTTCTAAGGTTATTGAAAAGTGTACCTCTACTTAGCTCACCTGTTATAAATGAAGTATATTTATTTAGTTAATTTTTTTTTTTCCAAAATGAAGCAAAATTTTAATGTCTGCACTAAGTAATTCCTTAGCAGATACAACCATCCCGATGATTAATCCCATTTTTCAAACACTTATTATAAGTCTGGACTGGAATAGCCTTTAACCAATTTTGGCTTGATTCAGTGTCAGCTCATTTCTTGAACACCATTCGCTAGATTATTTCAGAGCTTCACGTTATGCATATTTATAAACTCAAGCCTCGTCACCAGTAATGATGCGTTTGATGAATGTATGGTGCACAACTACTTTGTAAAGATACATATGTATCTAGCATTGACGCACTTCATACTCTTTCAACAAAACGCGCTGTGTCATAAGAGATGTTGAGATCCTATACTATCTTTCTGATACTAACGCGAGGATTGGAGACTTTTTTGATTGTTAAGGGCAAACAATCAAAAAAAGTTCTCCCAAGAGGCAAATTTTCGATGACTCTTTGATGCTCTTTGAAAATTGAAAATTATTCAGTACATGAAATGTTCGAAATGGTACCACTGCCTCTACAAATCATACGCAGTATTCCTCATTTATATTTTTTTAATTTATTTCTTACAAGATTATATTTTTTTGCGGTTAATTGCAAATTTATAATAAATGCTCAGCAAATGACCCATTTTAGCCATAAAATCATTTTTGCTTCCAGTTAAATCCTTCCACAATCTAACTATCTTTTGACCCACTTCATTTAATGCTCTGATGCCCCATTATTTTACTTGAATATTAAAAAAACCTGAATCCACAAACTTAGCATTTTACAAAACTTTTCCTGATTAATATAATTTGTTGTATTATTAGTTTCACATTAAATAAAATCTTTTTTCAGATGACATTTCCCTAGAAATTATGTCAACTTTCCATTTCAAATAACTAAAGCTTACAATTCTTCTTCTTCTTTATATATAACTCGGTTATAGCCGAGTTAGAGTTAACTACGCAAATTTTCATAGAAAAAAATAGTTTATTGTTTTATTTAAAAAAATATGTGTTCTAAATAATTTTTTTTAGTTGCTTTCCTCCTTTTTACCCATATCTTCCACGATTATTTTCTCATTAATTATCATATATTCTTAATAATATTTATTTCTTTTTTAAAGCGTATTTGCTTTATATTATCGCAAAAGTTTTACACTGCACCAACACACAATTACCATAATATATACGTCCTCATACGATTATAACACCTTAAAGCAAGTAAAATCTGCCAAGCTCCATACAAACAAATATCACTCATACGCCACGTCCTGCTGCGCCGCCTACTCATTTCCTTTCATAACTAAACTTTAACTAACGAATGCTTTTCTAGTCTTCTTTTGCCGTGCAACTGTTTCTAGTTTTGTATACAAATACGCACACATTTACATATTTACTTTCTGCATATAGAAGCAAGCACCAACACACTTTTGCATTTACTACATAGAATTATTCGTAGAATTGCGCCTGCTTGTATGCTATGGTATGTGGACTCAGCGTATTGCATATGCATATCCGTGAGGCACTAAATTTGCATATCTGCCTATTCCGTTACTTGTTTGCACGTATTTGTTTGGGGCATGTTAACTCCGTGATTAATACAATTTACGCTCGCCTACAGCGCGCTCTTTGCTGCGTGGAGCAAGTGAAAAATTCTGTTAAGCACAGTATTTTAAGGTAGTTTAAAACTTGAAAAAGCAGTAATTATATTAATGATGCTGCTACTAATTCTTGAGGGAAGTTTTATAATAAATGTAAGTTTTCCAAACCTTTAAACTGTTATCGTTCGATTATTGGGGTTTTTTCTAAGGATATTTTCCGTTTCACTAAGATTTCGACAGGGTTATGCCTTCATATTTCTTGAAAACAGATAACGGCTACTTTGGGTATATATCATATATAGCCCACTATCCCAAAGAGCTGCGTTTGTTCTTCCATTCAATCGGGCGGAGGTCTGGAAAGGGCTCTTTACTTTATTATTGAGATCGTAACAAAGAAAGAAAGGCTATTCGGACCATACTTGGACAAAATTAAATAAAAGTTGAATGTAAGGACCTACGTTGAGGCTATTCCCGATTGGGGCAATCCCTCAAAAATCATTCAAAAAGTAAACAATGGGTATTTAAAATGCTCGCATAAAGAAAACTTAGAGCGGTAATTAATATCGTACTATTTTTCTCAATTAAACCGAATTGTTCGTCTATGTCTGAATTTCTAAATTTGAGTCTAAATATCTCATTAAATTAAAGTGTGTTCTACGAAATATTCCTAACTAAATTTTATGAAAATACTCAAATATAAGCCTTTTATTGGACGTTAAGTCAACTACTTAGATCAAGGGATACCATTATATTAGGTCTATTGTGATTATCTATTGGGGTAACTCATTAAGGGGTTATATACAGTTAGAAGGCCGAAAAAAAACGAATTTTCCAAATTTTTTTCTGAGAAACTTTTAAACTTATTGATGCAAAATTTGTACAAATATCATGATTTCTTTTTACTGTATTTTAAGCCTTAGTATTAGTAAAAATATTTATTTGGAAATGAACTACAACCGGTCTCCGGAAGGTCCTTTAAGAAAAGACGATTTGCAGTGATCAATATATCTAAAAACAAAAAAAGTTTCGTTAAAGTAATGTTAACTTTTGTAATTAATCGAAAGAATAAGCATAATAAAATTTTTTAACAAAATGGCGATTAAAATTATTGGATTAAAAAAAAACTCGATTTTTGATGAATTGCGCTTAGAATTGCTTTCGCATCTAGAACTGGCCCTTAACGACTATTTCCTGTTGTCAGACCTCAAAAGAATGCTCGCTGAAAATAAATTTTTTTCGAATGAAAAGGTTATCGCCGAAACTTATGGGTATTTTGAAGCAAATATATATATTTTACTATGCTAGATCCAGGACTTTTTAATTGACCTGTTAGTTTCACTAAAATATCTTACAAATTATAAGTTATTTGACTATAATGGAAGCCTTAGAATCCGGCCCACATATTCTGTATCCGAAGACCTGAAAAATTATCGTCCAATTTCGACTATTCTTAGAATAGCTGGGAACTTGTAGAATTTTTCAACATCAACAGAGTTTCTTAAGATACGATACGCAATTCGGAGTTTCAGTGGTTTTGTCACCGCGATCATTTATAAGTAGTTGTATATATATACACATATGTACGTATATATATTAGGGTGAGTGAAACTCTATCCTATTGAATTCATGGGATAAAACGAAGCGTACCTAGATACTTGTATATACAAAGAACAAACTATCTTTGCAAGAAAAAATCTTAATGTTTTTTTTATTTTTTAATTTTAAAAGGGTGTCAGTGAGTATTCAAACGATTACTTTCCTATGATCAAACTAACACACTGTATACCCTTTAGAATATATGCCTATGCACTTAAATTTCCATATATCACAACATTTTAAATTCCAGCACACATTTGAGCGACTTAGTAACTCACCACTCACTATATGTATGGCGCATGTTGCATCGCCTAAGTGTAGTTGTAAATGTACAATTTCGCGCAAAATAAGCGGAATCACTTGAAAATACGTTGAACTCAATAACACGCCTACACGAACAGTTGCACACACCCCCACACATACATACAGAGTAAAGCTGCAACACCTTGCTGGGCTTTCACTTAACGCCTGCCACAGTTACCACATTGCCACTGCAGTGAAGTGTTTTTATAGTGGCTGTTGCAAGCCTCTTTTGCATGCATACACAAATATATAAATATGTATGTGCCTTCATGTGTGCAACATGAATTAAGAGCACACGTAAGTATGTATGTAGTTGCAGTTAAGGTGTGTGGCAGCAAAATGTGGGTGTGAATCAACGCTTTGGCGCGCCAAAAGCTGCCGTGGCCAACAGAGCGCTCTCCAGAGGGTCAAGTAGTGTGTGCGTTGAAGGAATTGATAGCGCCAGAGATTTTTATATAATTTAATTTAATTTATTTAAGTGCATTTCCTTCCTTTTAGTATGCCAATGTGGTCGCCTGCTTTTACTAAACACACACACACACACACACACGGGAGCAAACAAATCAGCTGACGGCACATGTGATGGTCTTTTTGTTGTATGCCTGAGGATTTACATATATTTATACCCTTAACAGGCTAAATAAAGTTTGGCATGAAGTTTGTAACGTCCAGAGTGAAATGTTGGAGAAAAATATATACATATATAATACCAGCGTGGCGAGATGAGTTGAATTAGTTATGTTCGTCTCTCTCTTTCTCTCTCTCTTTCTCTCTCTCTTTCTCTGCTATACCCTCAGTTTTCGATCTGAAATTTTGCACACGTGCTTTTCTCCTTAAAAACCACCTTATTTGTCGAAACTGTTGCTATCAGATCACTATATGATATAGCTGCCATACAAACTGATCGATCAAAATCAAGTCCTTTAGGAGAACTTTTTTATTTGTCAAGATATCTTCATGAAATTTGTCATGGATCATTTTCGAAGACAAAACTCAAATCTCTCAAAATATTTTTCACATTGGTCCTCTTTAGCATATAGCTGCCATACAAACTGAACAATCAAAATCAGATCTTTGCATAGAAAACTTTTTTTATTTCACAAGATATCTTAACAAAATCTGGCATAGAGCATTGTCCAAGATAATACTCAAATCTCCCAACATATTTTTCAGATCGGACCTCTTAAGCGTATAGCTGCCATATAAACTGAACGATCAACATCAAATCCTCGTATGGAAAACTTTTTTATTTCTTATGAAATCTGCACGAAATTCGGCATGAATAACTGCTCACAACAGTGCTATAACCTTCTAAGATATTGCTTATATCGAACCGCTATATCATATAGCTACCATACAAACTGATCGCACAAAATGAAGATACAGATCTTTTTGTATCATTTTATGTTATAAGAAATGCACCTGTTAAGGGTATTATGGCTCCATCGCAACCGAAGTTAATATTTTTCTTTTAACACTCATATTTATTTACATATGTATAACGGCGCATGCATTTATGAAGACTGCTTCCTTTCATATCCTGTTCTCATTTCGCCTTCGCGCTTTTTTACAAGCACTCAGCACACGCAAACTTCTCATTGTTTCTGTAGCATTTGCAGCAATTTTATGTTGTTGTTATTGTTGTTGTTTGTGTTGCATCATTAATGAGATCGCACGTACGTGGAGTTGGCGCGTTGGCAACAGCCGGTTTGATGGCAACAACAGGACTCCTCGGAATAGGCAAACTGGGTATGAATGGAGGCATTGAAATCCGTGCAGTCTACTCTATAGACATATATATAACATAAATATACACATTCTTACATACATATCTACACATACCAACACTATCTCACATTTATGTGACGTTTCGCCAATCGACCTCTGCTTCCACCAGTCGACTTCCGTTTATTTTTGAATGATTGCGTACACTGTGTCTAAAAATACACACATACACCCTTTCAGATCCAGCTACCATATACATCAATACTCAATTCTATTCTCGCCTGTCTGCCATTTTGTCTGCCAGTGTGTCTGGCGCTTTAGTTTGCAGGCTTCGCTGCTGCTCTTCGCTTGATTTATGAGTGTGTCCTCGCACTAATAATGCGTTTTCATTCAACACACACGCACACATATCCGTACACATTCGCGGCAATGTTTACCTCGCATCACGTGTCGCGTCGCTTAGGAGCTTTGTCCCTGGAGCTTTTCTAAAATTTCTATGCAAATTTGTGATGTTTGCGTTCAAGTTTTCTGCGAAGTAGAGGAGGTTATCAAGCCCGGATTTGTTTTGATGTTAAGCTCTTCACTATATATTTTCTGTAAGTTTGATGGGTCATATATATAGTATATCTGGTGATAAAAGCCAAGCCTAAAGCAAGAAAAGAGACTCTGATTCCTTCAGAAAAGAAAAGTGTGCAAATGAGACACCAAGTAGTTTTATGGTCAAATCTCTCATAACATTTAATGAGAATGGATTGAGAATCCATTAAGTGCCTCTAAGATGTATGGAGTACTTGTATTATTAACAAGCCAAACCTCTACAAAGGAACTCAAAATCTATTTGACCAGCATCCAAATATTGTTGGGATCTTTTGGACTGATTCTATAGTGAAGAAAATGTCCTGAAGTGGAAAAGAGTATTTTACCATCAATTAAGAATTATGATATAATTATATCGAATACCTCTGATACCATATTCTTTTTGCTAATCTCAGGTATTTTTGAGGTTATGATCAGATGGAGATCTACTTTAAGAGAACCATGCCTAAAGAAAAAGTGTAGCAAAGGAATAGTTAATAAGTTAGTTAATTTTTCGTATATGTAAAGTTGTTTGAAACATAAAGAGAAAAAAATCTGTGTCGAGTAACGTCTCTGCGTAGGTCTGGCAAAGGTATCTTGAAGAAAGAAGAGTTCATAAATGTTTTGACTTAATTGAAAAATCTGATTTTACAACGACTTTTTAATTGTCTCATATTCAAAATAAAAACAGGTAAATAGACAATTAAGGTTGTAATATGGTTCTATTAAAGTTTTCTAAAACCGAAACATAAGTGGTGAACAATAAAGAAAAATTAAAGGTAAATATTCCGAGTTACTTCTACATTCGAGATGGCTAACTAATGCATGTAAACCTTGAGAAAAGTTGCTCCGGAGTATATTCTCACGAAAGTCCTTAAGAAATGTTAAATCAGCTGCATACCTCTAAATTTTTAAAAATACTTTCTACTATGAGCAAAATAATAAGACTTTGTTCTATGTCGTCTTGTACATTTGTGACAACGTTTTTTCCAATCCTCGAAACAGTTGTTAAAGTCACTTTCCGAAATAGCCTTCAGTGCGCGTAGCGACTCACGTTTAATGTCTTCAATTGTCAGAAAACGGTCTCCTCGGAACGCTCGTTTGAGCTTCCTGAATAGCCAGAAGTCACACGAAGCTAAATCAGGCGAATACGGTGATTGCGGCACGAAACTTGGCGAAAAACTCGCGAAGAATGAATGCAGAATGCGACGATGCATTATCGTGGTGCAAAAACCAAGATTTATCCGCCCATAATTCCAGCCCCTTTTTACGAATAGCGAATAACTCTCAAATTGTATTCCTTGTTGAAAGTTTAGCTGGCCGAAAAGAATTCGCAGTGTGCCACGTTTCGATAACCGAAAGAGAATCGATTATTAGGCTTCGGCTCACCTTTGCCACTATATTCTACGTATTGATTGCCTGTCAGTTGGTATCGTGATAGTTGGAAAGATTGTTTCACAGACGTTAACACGATGCTGTTTTACGAAAAAATTTAGTGATTTTAGAATCAACCGTGCTTTTACTTTTTTAGGCCAAAATGATCTTTAAAATAGGTTTTTACTGATCCTTCCGATATTTCAACGATGCCAGTAAGACTTCTGACTATTAATCGTCGATTCTCAAGCACCAAGTCCTTTATTTTGTCGTTCGTCGTTGGTTCGTCGTCAACGCTTTCTCGACTCTCTTTAAATAGTTTGTACCAATCAAAAATACTTGCTCGCGAAAATAATGATCACCAAAGGCTTTTTCCAATATTCTAAACGTTTCGGAGAAATCGAAATTTGATTCTGCACACAATCTTATGGAACTTCTTGAATAATATCACTCATCAAGACAAGCATAACTAAATACTAATGATTATTTTGTTCTGACATTTGGCACAGATGTCACTGACTCGAAAACCCGAAAAAATATACTTCGACGAGTGTGTTTTCGCGCAAAAGTTAAAATAAAAAGGCCTTTATTATTTTTTTTTCATAGTAGTATAACGTTTCCATATCCTAAACATACCCAAAAGATTCATTAATTCTAAGTTGACATAAATATTTAAAACCTCACATTTCACTTTTTAGAAATATTTTCATTTTCAAATAAAAGGATATTTTTATAGTAAGCTCAAGTTATATGAGAAGAGGGTTTTACAGCGACTTTTGTGTGACAACAAAATGGATGATGTTTCCCTTGATAGTTCATTTTATAATAGTTGTAGGTATTTGTTTGTGTCAACGGCATCGACTCATGTTAGCCTAGTGATAAAAAGCATTTGATTATCATAAATGTATATGGTATGTATATAAACAGTTTGCGGAGAAACGAAAGATGCCAAACTAGACGGAAAAATATCAGTTTACAACTAGAATTTTTCGACTATAAATTGAACTAGTCAGAGAGGAGCAATCTTGTACAAAGGTTTTGGAAATTCGGTTAAGAAATAATATATATATATTTTTGTACAGAAAAATACATATCAAATAACAAATACAAATCTACTAAATCCGACTCCAGATTGTTCCTAGGCATACTGTTGAAAGTTTTTATCTCTGAAACCAGCATGAAAGTAGTATGGTTCTAACCAATAGATAAGATAACAGTAGACGAGAGATATAAATAGTGTAAATAAAAAAAAACTAGTTGGCCTTACGGTTCGGACTAGCTTTACAGCATTTCGTAACAAGTTGCTTGGATTGCGGGGTTTGTAAGTATATAAATGTCAATGTATACCTTAACAGTTACAATTGCACTAATCTGTGTTTGTATAATTTATGGCGGAGTCTGCGATAAAATTGTTGTGAATTCATTTGCTTGATTAATTCAGAGGTGTTGTTATGAGTTAAGTACTAATATGCATATATGTAGTTGTTAAAAAATACCAATTTAATTGCTAAAAATTATAACAGAAACTAATGCATTAGTTAATTAATGTCAAAATATGGCTAAAATATTAAAAAATTGTGGAAATGAATAAATATAATAATATAAATAAATAAATAAATATTATAATTATGAAAAATCTTTTAGTCGGTAGTATATAATTTTTTTT